>NC_138094.1:25970417-26254397 GCF_964212035.1 Myotis nattereri | reverse complement strand
CAATGAAAACAGAAAACACAAACACACACACACACACAGCAAAACCCAACAAGACCATTATCTACAAATGGCTCTTTGTAACTAATTCTGTCAAGAGAACAAAGGGGCTGGTATGGAAAGTTACAGAGGCAGGAGACTCCTGCCTGAGGGTTGTATAAGGAGGGGCCATCAGGGGCTTGGAAGGATCCTGTTGAGGGCTTGAGGACAGACAGCACAATTTCTGAGAGAGTAAAGTGCTTGGCCAATTTGAGAATGCAAGAGACACTGGGGCACAGGGGAGGGTGGTAGAGTGACACAGAGGGCAATGGTTGCATCCCTGGAAGGTGAAATTCAAAGGGAATCTGTTTGAATTTTGCCCACCCTTATGTTCATGATGATCTGGTTGCTTGTCAGCATTGCAGAGCTTGATGCACTAAAAAGACGAGGTCTGTTATATGAAAAGTAAAATGCTCGCCACCTGAGTGATTACATATTGCAACCCTATTCTTGTAAAATTAAATGTGAATATAACATTCATTCATTCCATTGCTTCACCCATTGCCTCATAATGTTCGCCATGTTCCTAGGCGACAGTAAGCCTGCATAAGGAAAAGGGACTAAAGTTCCTGGACGCCACTCTCTTGGGAAATCAGCAATTCATATTTATGAATATCTTAAAGCAGTCCACATGTCCACTAAAAATGATAATGCTAGTTATTGTAAAATATCTTCCTGTATTTTTTACAAGGTTCTCTATCACAATTGCCTCTCCTGGACTAGTGATGAAGAGCTATTTTAATTTTAGAAACATTAAATGTGTCAGTCAACCAGCACTGCATGATAATGATCACCCTTGTGACTTAAAAACCCTTCAGTGATGGAAGAGAGGGATGCTGGATGCTTTTGAAGGAGCTGCAGTGTGTGTGTGTGTGTGTGTGTGGGTGTGTGTGTGTGAGTGTGTGTGAGTGTCTGTGCGCACACACACTACTGCACAGCTGAGAGAGGCTGAGTCTAGCCAGCGGTGGGCACACTGCAGCCCGGGGGCTGGATCCGGCCCGTTCGGGTGTTCTATCCGCCCCGCGGAGCCCAAAGAGTGGAGGGTTCTCTTGCTCTCCCCTCCGCTCCTTCACCAACAGCAGTGTTAACATGAATTAGTTCACACAAACACTCCATCCATGCTTTCGTTCCGGCCCTCCAGTCCAGTTTAAGAACCCATTGTGGCCCTCGAGTCAAAAAGTTTGTCCACCCCTGCTAGCCTGTCCTGTGAGAGGAAAAAATAGAGATGAGGTGAAAGGGATACATACTTTTTTCTACAATCACGTACAGTAAGCCTAAGGGAGAAAGAAGCTGCAATCTCAAACTAAGCATGCTTGACATGGATAAAACATACAGCCCTTACTGACTAAGGAAAACTTAGCTTTTTGATGTTGTAGCCAGACTCTTGTCAGGACATTTTGAACTTTCATGCTGTCAGTTGTTGTTTTCAGGTGAAGACACTAAGACGAGGAAGAATAAACAGGGGTCCAAAGCAGGGAGGGCAAATCAAGAAGGAATTTGGGGCTGACTTTTGCTTCCATGACACCCACTGTACAACAGGCTCCTGATATCCTTACAGGCACCTGCAATGGCCTCTGGACTCCCAGCTCACTGCAAGAATAGCCAATGTGAAAGGTCTTGGAGAGAATTCAGGGTGGCCAGAGTGCATTCGCCACAGTGTGTGTCCCGATTTCTGTGAACCACACCTTTTGAAAATTCTTTTGGCATAGCTATCCAGGAGCCCAGAGGGAAAGGCAGGAACCTTCATCCCTGGGCGGCATCCCTTCTCACAGATTCCGGCCTCCCAGAGACTGGACTTGAAGAGGATAGAGCCCTCCCCATGTGAGTGACTGTTGGGGGAGAGGTTGGGTGTGTGGAGAGGAACACTCAGCTGAAGGCCAGCTGCTCACTGACAGGCGGTGCTCTCACAGCTCCATGGCCTTGGCCCAGCGTCAAAGCAACTTCTTAGGAAGGAGATGTAGGCTGCCCCACCAGTCCTGGTCCAGTCCTACTTGGACAGGTTGTCCACTGGTTGCTCCCCTGGTTGCTAAGTCTCAAGCTTGGAACAAAAGGACTTAGAATCCTCAGAGCTCAGGAACAATTTGCATGGAGTTCCCTCCTCACCCCTGAACCTGGTTGGGGAGGGGATGAGAGAGTCAGTGGTGAGTGTCCTTTCAAGTGTCAGAGTGTCAGGGGGCAGAGCCCTGAGGGGTCTCCCCCATGGCTGGGCTCTACTCCCCTCTCTCTCCTCAGGACACAGGTGACCTTTCCCAAGGACAGTTCATGTGGGTACCTGGACTGCCGCCTCTCCCTCCCTTCCAGGTTCACCTGAGTCATCCCCCTCTGCATTTCTTCCTCTTCTCCAGGTCCTGGGTCCAGCCAGCCTGGACCCAGCCTCTGCCCTGTCCAGCTGTGGGCTCAGGAGGTGTGCTGGGTGAGCTGAACTGCCACCAATTCCAGCACTGGACACAGCAGCCACAGGAATTTATAACCCTGCCTCCTGGGACCAAGAATGTCTGGGAACCTCTCCCACACTCGGGATTGATGGTGTCACAGGGGAGGAGGGGAATCTAGCTAATAGACATCTGCTGAAGCCCTCTTGTTTACCATGTTTCACTCCAATCAGGCAAAGGCAACAACGTTCTGAAGAAGGTTTCTCTCTCTCTCTGAATCTTTTGGGCAGGAGCGGGTTGGGTTTGCCCAAATGTTCTCTCTGACTTTTGGGCTTCTAAATAAACAGCTGAAAATCAATATCCCCAAAGGCAGCTTTAGGGTGGCAGAATCTTTGTTTCCTTTATTTCTTAACTATTGGCTAAGAGGGCTCAGACTGGTGTCAGTTGGCTAGATAACCCGTGTCTCATGGTTTCTTAACTTTACTGACAGATGTGTTCTGTTCTTCCTCAACTACCTGGAAATCGCCCATTCTCACTTCTGAAAAATAATCTCCCCCCTTTCTCCTTTGTTCAAAATACTTAGTATATAGTCCAGTTCGCCTGGCTCAGTGGTTGAGCATGGACCTATGAGCCAGGAGTCAGGATTCATTTTCCTGTCAGGGCACATGGTAGGAAAATGAATTCAGGCTGCATCCGCTGGGTGGTGCCCGTGGGGGGCAGAGGATCAATGATTATCTCTCATCGTTGATGTTGCTACCTCTCGTCCCCACTCCTTCCTCTCTGAAATCAATAACTTGCTTTAAAAACTTTAAAATGTCATATACCCAATGTTGCCTCAGTGTGTTTGTAATGTTATGGCTACATCAATTCTATGTGAAAGCTTCTTGCACATGTACTAACCCCTGATGTTCTCCTGTTAATCTCTGTCTGTTAATTTGGCTATTCGCCCAGCCTAGAAGAACCAAGCAGCCACAAAAATATTAATGAGGTATTTTACCTTCATGTTCTGCACAAAGTCTTCTTAGTTTGATGTCTCTCACAGGCCACCTCACTAAGAATTGAGTGCTAAATTGTATCTTTTTAAATCAGGAATGCTGGGTCTGTATTTGCATTTCCTAACATTTGAGAAAATAGATTCATTCACACACCCAAGGTGTTCTAAACAATAACCAAAGTATATGTTACCTTGATAGCTATATTAAAATAAAAACTCAGCTCCTCAAGTGCACTGGATATATTTCAGGGGCTTAATCATCACATGAGGCTGCTGGCTACCATACTGGACAGGGAGGCCCTGGCCCTGTGCTATGTGCAGCACAGCAGGTACTATAAGACTGGATACCTTGTTTCCAGGGGTGGGGAGGGGCTGCTGTTGGTGAAAGTGGTCCCAGTGGAGATGTTGCAAGCACTGGTCTAGGGGAGACACTGCAAGGGTAGATGTGGCAGCTCTGTTTGCCTGTTTGGCAGCTGCAGCCACAATTAGGGACACAGTAGGGAAACTTTGTTTGTGCCCCAGTGTCCCCAATCTCAGTCCAGGGCTCACTAAGGTTTGTGCTGAGCAGAGGTCTCTGGGCTCTGCCAAACCTCCAAGTGGGGTGTGGGTGTGGGGTGTGGGGTATAGGGTGTGGGGTGAGACTCAGGGCATCCTTAACTGCTCCTAATTGAGATTCCAATTGCACCTATAGATGAGAGAGTACTTTATGCGTACGTATTGTGAATGTTTGTTTAGACCAGGGGTGGGAAAACTTTTGACTCGAGGGCCACAGTGGGTTCTTAAACTGGACTGGAGGGCCTGAACAAAAGCATGGATGGAGTGTTTGTGTGAACTAATATAAATTCAAAGTAAACATCATTACATAAAAGGGTACAGTCTTTTTTTTTTTTTTAGTTTTATTCATTTCAAACTGGCCAGATTCAGCCCGCGGGCCGTAGTTTGCCCATGGCTGGTTTAGACAGTTGTGGAACTTTGGAACAAACCTTGGTTCACACTTATGGGGTCCTGTGGTCTCATCTCTTGTCCCTTGAGTAACTCTGCTCAGGGGCCCTGTCTCCATGGGGAGCACTCCCGGATTTATACTTAAACATACATAACAGGCACGCCCTCTTGGCCAGGACCCAAGGAGGCAGGACACTCTTTGAGGTCCCACCTTTAGGGGTCTGAAGTAAGGGGGGACAGTGAAGACAGTCCAGGCTCAGAGAAGGCCTCTGAATGAATAGGCATGAACACCTTGCCACCTCCACCCCCAACACAGGACAGCCTGCTGAGACCAATAACCCCAGGGGTAGGCTGCCCTGTCCAGCTCTGGGCTCAGGAGGCACTCTGAGAGCCTCTAGCATGGCTGGGCTCCTGTGCTCCTCACCACCCTTGATCACTGCACAGGCATAGTTTGTTTCTTGGGTGACCAGTTGTTTTATTGAGGCTCAACTGGAGCCATGGTCCTGGACTTGCAATCTGCCTGTGCCTTTGTCTTCATTTTCAAGTTCATGAACTCTCTCTTCATGACTCAACCTCCCTCAGCATTCAGGTCTCTGAAGCAGAAGCTCCAGAAGAGCCAGTGACACTGGGTGGGGAGGAGTGCGGGTTATAATGAGGTGGCCTAGCACCAATAAGGCAAGGGCACTGCCTCTCAACTCCTGATGGATCCTGTCAGTTTGTAGCCTTCAGGGATCTCAGACCATTCCTCTAGCTACCGGTTCAGCACTCCAGCCTCTGTGACCATCTCTAAGCTCCAGCCTGGAAGGGGGCTGATGTCATTGTTTTATATCACATCTGTGGCACTTACCACAGTGCCTCAAGCAACTGGGGAAAATGAGAGCAAACCTGCCTGAGCTCCCAGGATCCCTGCTCACTGAATTCCTGCTTCCCTGTGTCCAGGGACATTTATGTCTCCATGGCTGGAGTTCTCTCTGAACTCCTCACCTCTCATCATGGACATGAGGAACCTACTCCAGTTTGGTGGCCCCTTGAAAAAGAAGCGTACTTCAAGAGACACCACAGATGAGAACTTCCTTTAGGCTCTCTTTCTCCTTTGACACAGCAATCGGTCAATATTTCATGAGGACTGAGCTGGGGGAGAGTTGGAGGGACAAATCCTGTGCTCTGTACAGAATTGCCTTTCCCAAGGCCCTACCCGCTGCCCTTGTACCACGCTTGGCACAGTGTCCTTTCCATCTTCATGAAATATTTCCAAATTGACTCCTTTGCCCCACCTATCAAAAGATAGTGTGGGGATTTGTCTGGTGAGCAACTTCCTCCTAACTGCATTCACCTAACATGCCTAGACAAAAGCATGAAGAAATTCATTCACCCACCGGTGTCATGAACGTTGAGTCTAGTGCAGAACTTCTGAACAAACCTGAGCTGTGCTTCCAGATTCTTATGTACCCAGCTCTTCACTCTTCCATATTTTCCCAAACTCAGAGTGTAGCCATCAGTCCACACTTGTGGAATCTCCTTGCCCCTCCTGGAGCAGAGCCTCACAGGGACCAGGGGGAGCCTCTCCTCTCTCAGGTGGAGTCAAATACTGATCACCTGTCCTTCAATTCTGTAATGCCAGGTAGGGGCTGGGCCCGGTGCCTCCTTAGACTTCAAGGAAGGAAAGGGCAGAAAGTTGAGAGGTGCCAAGGGATGTCACCCAGGCTCCATACAGAAAGCCTCTTCCTACCCGTGATGGGAGGGAAGGAATTCCTTAAACAAAGAACCACATGGGAACCAGTGTGGGAATTCATAAGTGATGTCTTAAAATGTCTTTTATTGTAGGAGGAAAATGTCCTCTTTGGTTTATGGTAAGGCATATTTCAATGGGACACTAGTGAGGGCTGCAGAAGCTAGACTGTGAGCATGGCTATACTGATGGATATTTCTAAATCTCTCCCTTGCTTTGTGTGCAGTACTAAGCAGTGGGATCAGACTCTCAGGTTTCCATTAATATTAAAAGTATTTCAAGAAAAGGACAGCCAGGTCAATTTAAACGCTGTTTAAAAGTTGGTTTGGGGTAGCTCCTGTGTCTGGAACACCTCCATGTGCTACTGTGCAAAACATCCTGAGAATAGCCTTTCAGAGCCATTGTGTGTGTGTGTGTGTGTGTGTGTGTGTGTGTGTGTGTGTGTGTGTGTTTGTCACTGTGCAGGACTGGAAGGCTGGTTCCAGAGCCTAGGTAATGAGGCCACAAAGATATCCTGGTGTTAATCCCTGGGATCTGGGAATGTTACCTAATAAGGCAAAAGGGAGTTTGCAGATGGGATGAAGGCTTTGAGATGGGGACTGGGATTGTTAATTGTATGCCTTGGTTTCACAGCCCACAGGACAGGACAGCAGCCCAACCTAAACATGATTTCTGGGTGTGTCTCTGAGCTAGTTTCAAGAGAAGATTAGCATTTGAAGTGGTGGACCCTAAAAGGATATCACCCTCCCTATGTGCACAGCATCAATGCACTGAGAACCTGACTAGAACAAAAGGAGGAACTCACCCCTATATTCATGAATCACTGTAGGGTTGGGACATCACATCCCATCTCACAGGCCTCTGTCCTCACACTGGATCTTAAACCATCAGCACCTCCGGTTCTCAGGTCCTTAGTCTCAGGCCAAATTAGACCAACAGCTTTCCTGGGCCCCCCAGCTTGCAGATCTTGGGGTTTCTCAGTCTTTGGAATCACACCAGCCAAGTCCTCATATCCTCCTGCTGCTCTGAAGAACCCTGACTAATACAGTGGATTACGAATGTGTGCATGCAGAGTTGGGGACAGAAGATGAGCAGGAGATGGGACCACAGAGCAGAGATTGGAGTCATGTTGCTACAGCCATGGAATGCTGGCAACCTAGCAACTGGAGGAGCCAGGAAACAGACTCTCCCTGAAACTCCACAAGGAACCAGCGCATCTCTCACCTTGACTTCTGCTATTCTAAGCCTCTGGGTCTTCTCAATCTCACAGAGCCTTTGCTTCTTTGTACAATATTTTTCTCCTCACAATTTGAGAAGTCAGTGTGTCTTCACCTGGCACCATGTTTCTCATCCAACCTTGCTATTCGGTGTTTTTAGGTAATGTGTCCTCAGCCTTGAGCCAAGAGCTGCCTCACAAGCAGCACCATGGTGCCTAGTCTATGGTGGGGCATACTAATAAGCCCTGATAATAGCATCTGGGCCACCTGGTGTGGCAGGCAACACCTTCCAGTCCAGAGGAAGTTGATGGACAAAGGGCAATGGGCTCACTGGGAAATAGAAGGGGTCAAGGAACCTGGTGCTGAGCTGGAAGGGACAGAAGATGGGAAGGAAGTAATCTGGGAATTGTCCCTTCCCCCTCAGCTTCCTTCCCTGAGGAATGCAGTCTTGGCACCCCAGGGGGATGTATAGTCTTAGGACCCTAGGGGCACAAGAGTCTGGATATGGGGAAGGTACTTGCTGGGCTTTATGCTGTCCTGTGATGAAGTTTGAAGTGCTGCTTCCCTGCAAGCCCATGAGGTCCCCAAACTGTTGTGCCCGATACATCATCTCTTAAAAGAGCTAATACATTCAAGGGCTCTGCTTCAGAATAAAACCACTGCAAAGACAGAGGATGGAGCCATGCAGAGGAGCCATCCTCACTAAGGGGAATAAGAAGGAGTGGAGGGCAATATGCAGACCCCAGCTCTGCCATTGAAATGGAGTGCCCGAACCTGCCTCAGTCAAGCTGTCTTTACCTTTGCCCACACCACACAAAGGGAAGTCCTGGGATAGCTCATCCAGGATACACCAGGACTCCCCGAAGAGAATAGGTAGGTATCCCTTGACTGGCTCCATTACTGCATGCTGTCCTGGGCTCTGTCTGACCTTACTTAGAGTATATGAAAGAGTTTGACTGTTTTGAAAGCATTTACTGATTGAATTTAGGGAGAGAGGGGAGGAGAGAGAAGGACGTGGAAGTTTTGTTCTGATTTCCTAAGCACTCATTATGAATTCCTGTATGTGCACTGGCCAGGCATCAAACACCCAACCTTGCCATACCAGGATGATGCTGTGACCCACTAAGCCACCCAGCCAGGGCAAGAGCTTCATTCTTGGGAAAGCTCTTCTTTCCAGGGTTGCAGGTGTATGTAGACTCCAGGTCAGTATGGAGTGGAATGTGTTGAGGCAGGAGAAGGAAGCAGATTTGCATGGAGGCCCCTCCCTCCTCTGAGGCAGGGGAGTAGATAAGAGAAGTGTGTGGAGCCAGGCTCAGGCTTGGGGTGTCAGAAGGCAGCATTGTTGGTGTAGCTCCACCATGACCTGGCCTCTGCTCCTGCTCACCGGCCTCACTCAGGGCCCAGGTGAGGCCTCCATGGAAGGGACCGTGGGTTCACCTTGGCCTGATTCTTTGCCTCCTCTTCAGGCTCACCAGGTCCCCAGCACTGCACCCACCAGTGAGTGCTTTTGCTGTTTTCAGGGCCCTTGGCCCAGTCTGCCCTGACTCAGCCTCACTCAGTGTCCAGGGCTCTGGGACAGGCAGTCTCCTCCACCTGTGCCAGACACAGCGATGATTTTAGTTGTTATGAACATGTCTCCTAGTAAAAAGAATGACCAGGCATGGCCCTAAACTGCTGGTTTATAAAATCCAAAAATGGCCATCACTGATCCCTTATTTATTCTCATGATAAAAATGTGGAAAAAGAGCTACACTGCCCAGGCCTGGGCTGCCATTACATCATGGGGATGATTAGTACTGTTGTTCTTCACATGAGCCATGGCACTACCCACTGCCGGAGTCCATTCATTGTCTTCACTAGCTGAGTTTAGACAGAGACCCCCCAAAAGCTAGTAGCCCTTGAAAGTCCTAGTAAAGGTCAGGGCTTGAAAGTCCTAGCAAAGGTCAGGGCTGTGCACCACCCAGTTAATCTAGGAACCACTCAGTTAATTTAGGTAATAATAGTTGAAGCATCCCCACCTTAGTTCCCTTAATTCCTTAGATACTTATGTAGATCCTTCTTGATTATTGTTAATCAGATACTCCCAGAAATCTATTGATGGGCTAATCAGATACTTTGTCTATTCCTGGAAATTTTCTGCTGATCTGTGTGTCATTGAAACCTCCTTACCCTAAGGGCTACTCCAGATCAATAAAAGATTGGAGCGGCCTGACCAAGGAGGAAGTCCTTCGGGACTTGCCGCCTGGTCCCCAATATTGCAAAATTATCTCGCATCTTTTTCTCTCATTTGCTGTGCGGCTCCTCTTTCAGATACCGAACCCTACTCCACGCAGAACGTGGAGGGAGTCTCACTCGACAATCCACAGTGGTGCTTGTTTGTGGGAACATGAGACCAACACCTGCCCTGGGCTCACAGGCGCCCTCCTTGCTCTGAAGATGCTTCACCACCCCGAGCAGTTGCTCATGCAACATGGCTCTGAGGAAAATTCATCCTCTCTGTGTCCTTCCTCCTCTCACAAAGCATTGAGAGCACAGTTGTTTTCTTCAGATAGTGTTCTCTCTCACACACAATCCCAAAGCAAACTCTCCGTTACTGGCTGGTTGTCTTTACTTGTGTTTTGTGCTTCCAGATGACCACTCATTCAACCTTTCATTGTAACAGCCACAAGGAGGCCCCTCGTGTGCTTATTGGGTAGGTTTCCCACAATCCTCTGGGAAATCCCCACTTTAAATCCCTTAGCCTCTTGAAGGGACAGAACGGAACTTGAAAGAACTAAGCAGAACTAAGCAGCAATGCACCCTACTCCCTCTTCAAGGAGGAAGCAGGGACATACTCTTCTCCCTCTCCTCTATCTTGTCTTGCAAGGCTGGGCCCTCAGCCCAAGCCGCTCCCCCCCGAGAGTGACCACAAGAATGCTGGTATTGTCCTAACTCTCCCAACCACCCACCTGAGTGGACCAATGAAGCTCCAGAAATGTAGCGACGGTCCTAATAAGCCTACAGTGGAGGACGGCACCAACCTTCAGAATATGATGGTCACTTCCTGACCCTTATGCTGTAAAACCCTGACCAATCTCTGTAACTCACGCCACCCCTAAAGCCCACCCCAAATAGCTAGCCCTATATAACCTTTGTTCTCCTGGGACACTCTCTCTCGCCTCACCGCTGTGCCATATAGAGGCTGGGAACCAATTCTAGAATTGATCAATAAAGACTCGTTGCTTTTGCATCGGAGGAGGCTCCCTGGTGGTGGATTATTGGGGACCCCGAGCTCTGGGCATAACATTTTGGGGGCGCGTCCGGGATCCCCAAGAAAAACCCATGAGGGACCCAACTCCCAGAGTCTGCTGTCCGCGGTAAGTGTCTATGTGTTATCGGTTCTGTCTTATGCGAGCTCGCTTCTGCAATCTGGCCTGATAAAGATCTAAGTGGACGCACTGGCGGGTCTCAGGAAGGGGGAGGCAACGGATCCCTTGCACCTCCATCTGGCGGGGTGTAAAAGCCCCCATCTGTTTTTTTTTTGTTTTTTTGTGTTTTTTTTTTCAGTTTTTCTTCTGCGGGGTCGGAAGGCTGTTCTTAGGTGTCTTTGTTTGTTTGGTGTCTGTGTTCTTTTGTTTGATTTTGTGGACTCACTGGACGGACGCTATGGGACAGACTCAAACTACTCCTTTAAGCATTATTGTTGATCATTTTAAAGAGGTTAAGGGAAGGGCTAACAACCTCAGTGCAGAAGTGAAGAAGGGTCAATGGCGGACTTTCTGTTCCAGTGAGTGGCCGGCTCTCAATGCCGGGTGGCCGCCGGAGGGGACGTTCGACCTCCCCACCATTCGCCGGGTCAGAGAAGTCGTAGCTCGGCCAAAGGGGGGTCATCCCAATCAACTCCCTTACATTATTACTTGGCAGGACCTCGTGGAGGACCCTTCCTCCTGGCTCAAGCCCTTCCCGGCTCCACGCCCTCCGGAGCCGGCACCCATACTTGCCTTGCAGGATGCAGAAAAGAAGAAGGTGGTTCCCAGCGTAGATGGGAATCCAACTACCAACCAGGCCCAGATAGATGTCTCTTTCCCTTTAACCAGGCCTGAATGGGACTTCAACACGGCTGAAGGTAAGGAGAGGCTCAAAATCTACCGTCAGACTTTGATGGGGGGGGGTCTTCGTATGGCTGCTAGGAAGTCTACCAATTTGGCCAAGGTAGGGAACGTACAACAGGAAAGGGATGAATCTCCAGCTGCCTTTCTAGAACGGATCATGGAGGCATATTGCACCTATACCCCCATGGATCCAGAAGCTCCTGAAAATAAGGCGGCTGTGGTTATGAGCTTTATAAACCAGTCAGCCACAGACATTAGAAGGAAACTGAAGAGGATAGATAGATTAGGGGAAAAGAGTTTTCAGGACTTGTTGGAGGTGGCTGAAAAGGTGTATAACAACCGAGAATCTCCTGAGGATAGGCAAGCCCATGCCATGGTGGCTGCCAGTGACAAGCAGACCCGAAACCTAGCCAAGATTCTGCTGGCCACCACCACGGAGAACCCTGAGGAGCGGACCCGCCACCTTCACCAGCTTGCCACTGACCAAGAGGGAGGTAAAGGGACCGCCCGGGGCGGGAAGAAGAAGCTGCAACGAAACCAGTGTGCTTACTGCAAAGAGATAGGACACTGGGCCCGGGAATGAACAAAGAAGGCCGGTAAAAAAGGAAACAAGACAGATCAGGTGGAGGTCTTGGAGCTGGGAGGACTGAGTGATTAGGGGAGTCGGGGTTCGGACCCCCTCCCCGAGCCCAGGGTAACTCTTAGACTGGAGGGGACGCCTATTAACTTCCTTGTCGACACTGGGGCACAACATTCGGTCCTACGCACACCTCAAGGGAAGCTAGCCAGCAAGAAGTCCTGGGTGCAAGGGGCAACTGGCATAAGCCAGTATTCATGGACTACCCGAAGAACAGTAGATCTAGGAACGGGCCGGGTATCCCATTCCTTCATGGTAATACCGGAGTGCCCCTACCCCCTATTAGGATGGGACTTGCTGACCAAGATCGGAGCCCAAATAACTTTCAGACAAGGGGGGCCCCAGGTCACTGATGGCAAAGGCCATCCCATCCAGGTTCTGACTCTGAGACTGGAGGATGAATATCGCCTCCACCAGGGGGCGCCCCCAGGAGAGAACAATATGGACAGATGGCTACAAGAATTCCCCACCGCCTGGGCAGAGACGGGGGGAGTAGGACTGGCCGCTCACAGGGCCCCAACCCTGGTAGAGTTAAAACCAGGGGAAAGTCCGATAAGAGTCAAACAGTATCCAATGCCCCAGGAGGCCCGGAAGGGGATTCAGCCTCATATCCGAAGACTGCGAAGCCTAGGGATACTGGTTCCATGCCAATCTGCCTGGAACACCCCCCTCCTGCCAGTCAGAAAGCCCCACACGAATGACTACCGACCAGTCCAGGACCTCCGAGAAGTAAATAAAAGAGTTATGGATATACACCCAACCGTTCCTAACCCGTACACTCTCCTAAGCTCTTTAACACCCACTAGAGTGTGGTACACTGTATTGGATTTGAAGGATGCTTTTTTCAGCCTGACGCTCGCGCCTCAAAGCCAACCCCTGTTCGCCTTCGAATGGCACGATCCAGAGGGCGGCTACAGTGGACAATTAACCTGGACTCGGTTACCCCAAGGGTTCAAGAATTCGCCCACCATCTTTGACGAGGCACTGCACGAGGATCTCGGTGAGTACAGGAGAGAACACCCTAGTCTCACCCTCCTGCAGTATGTAGATGACATCCTGGTTGCTGCAGACACTGCCGAGGACTGTGAGCAGGGGACCAAAGACTTGTTGACCACCCTAGGGACCTTAGGGTACCGGGCCTCTGCGAAGAAAGCTCAGATATGCCAAGAAAGGGTGAGTTACCTGGGGTACATACTGGAGGGCGGACAGCGGCGGTTGTTGGACGCTAGGAAGGAGACAGTCCTGAAAATCCCTATTCCCACCACCCGGAGGGAAGTAAGGGAATTCCTAGGATCAGCTGGCTATTGCCGCCTCTGGATCCCAAGTTTTGCAGAGATCGCCAGGCCCCTATATGAAGCTACCAAAGAGGGAAAGGCCTTTGAATGGACTGAGACAGAGGAAATTGCCTTTAATCAGATAAAGAGAGCTCTTTTGGCTGCTCCAGGCCTGGGCCTGCCAGACATTACAAAACCCTTCCGCCTCTTTGTAGATGAGCGCAAGGGAATAGCAAAAGGGGTTTTAACTCAGGCTTTAGGCCCCTGGAGCCGACCAGTAGCGTATTTGTCCAAAAAGCTGGACCCCGTAGCCGCCGGCTGGCCACCGTGCCTAAGAATCATTGCAGCAACCCCGCTCTTAGTCAAGGATGCCGACAAATTGACCCTGGGACAGGAAATCTGGATAACAACCCCCCATGCCATTGAGGGAGTCCTAAAACAGCCTCCTGACCGATGAATGAGCAATGCACGCATGACCCACTATCAGAGCTTATTGCTCAACCCTCCTAGAGTGCGGTTCCATCCCAGCGAGGCTCTCAACCCCACTACCCTGCTGCCTGACCCCGACCTAGATGCCCCGCTGCACGACTGTGCGGGGATCCTGGAGCAGGTACATGGACTTCGGAAGGACTTGACTGACCGGCCCCTCCCTGATGCAGAGGCCACCTGGTTCACGGATGGAAGCAGCTTCGTGCGGGACGGATGCAGGTACGTGGGTGCAGCGGTGGTCACCGACACAGACACTGTGTGGGCAGAAGCACTGCCCCCTGGGACATCAGCCCAGCGAGCAGAACTCATTGCTCTCACCAAGGCACTGACACTGGGGGCGGGGAAGCGGCTCAACATTTACACAGACAGCCGTTATGCATTTGCTGCGGCTCATGTTCACGGGGCGATTTACCAGGAAAGAGGGCTGTTGACAGCAGAAGGACGAACAGTGAAAAACAAACAGGAGATTCTCGACCTGCTTGGGGCCCTATGGCTTCCCACGAAGCTAGCCATTATCCACTGTCAAGGGCACCAGAAGGCAGATGACCCAGTAGCAAAAGGTAACCAAAAAGCTGATCAGGCAGCCAAGGCAGCGGCCTTCACCCCGGTCCCTGCAATGGCCATACAACTACCAGACCCCGGGGACCCAGTTCTACCAGATCAGCCTAAATACTCTCAGGAAGAGCTGCAACAGATCAGAAAACTCCCCCTCGCTAAGGAAGTGAAAGGATGGTGGTACACCTCAGATGGGAAACTCATACTACCGGACTGGCTTGGGGTCACAGTATTAGAACGCATGCATCGGTCCACCCACTTGGGAGCCTGGAAGTTAAAGGACTTAATTCAGCATGCCAAAATCAAGATCCACCAACAAGACTCCAAAATCAATCAAATTATAACCTCCTGTAAGACCTGCCAACTCACAAATGCAAGAGCTGGGTCAGGTGGACAAGGAACCAGGCTCAGAGGCACCAAACCAGGAGCAAACTGGGAGGTTGATTTCACTGAAGTCAAACGAGGGAAGTATAGTTATAAATATCTTTTAGTATTCATAGATACCTTTTCTGGCTGGGTAGAGGCATACCCAACTAAGCATGAGACGGCCCAGACGGTGGCCAAGAAGCTGCTGGAAGACATCTTACCCAGGTATGGTTTTCCTGCTATGATAGGCTCCGACAACGGGCCAGCCTTTATTTCGCAGGTAACACAGGCAGTAGCCAAAGTCATAGGGGCGGATTGGAAATTGCATTGTGCTTACAGGCCCCAGAGTTCAGGGCAGGTAGAAAGAATAAATAGAACTCTAAAAGAGACCCTTACCAAATTAACCATGGAGACTGGTGGGGATTGGGTGGCTCTCCTTCCACATGCCCTTTACCAGGTGAGGAACTCTCCTTACACCCTGGGACTCACCCCTTACGAGATCATGTTTGGTAGGCCCCCTCCTATCATCCCTAATCTAAAAGCTGAACTTCTTATTGAGTTTGAAAATCAGGAGATATCTTCTTTCCTAAGAGAATTGCAGAGGGTGCATGAGGACATTTGGCCGCGCCTCCGCGCCATCTACGAGGCTGGCCCCACCCCGACGCCTCATCAGTACAAGCCAGGTGACTGGGTGTTCATCAGAAGACACTGCCGGGAGATCCTCAAACCACGCTGGAAAGGCCCCTACATCGTCGTGCTGACTACACCCACCGCTCTCAAGGTAGACGGCATCGCGACTTGGGTCCATCACTCCCACGTTCGCCCAGCTGACCCCTCTGCAATCCAGGAAGACTTCATCACACAATGGAGCATCGACCAAGACCAGCGCAACCCGCTCAAGCTCAAGCTGCGGTGCACTCGACCTACCTGATGTTGGTAACTTTACTCGTGAACACTCCTGCCACCGGGAGCCCTCACACTCCTTATAATATAGCCTGGCAGATCTAGACACTAACTCAGGGGTGATCCTTAATCAGACTTCTCAAATCCATCCCAAAGACACCTGGTTCCCTGAACTGCGAGTAGACCTCCTAACTCTCCTTCCCAACCCACTCGACACCAGCGATTACTGCCTGGGTGCGGCAATACGCCAGGCTTTTGAGGACTCAAAACCAAGGAGAACCCTCTATTTTTATGTCTTCCCCGGACACTCACAAGCTCAGTCCCGGGGAAATGACCCTTGTGGAAGTGCTGGAGACTACTTCTGTGCTTCCTGGTCATGTGTGTCAACCGGACACATCTGGTGGAAGGCCCCCAAGAAGGGTGACCTAATCACCGTTGGGCGACCGGCTGCTCCACCGTGTCCCCAGAGTGGCCGTGTCTACTGCAACCCCGTGAGCATTTCCTTCACAAAAGAGGGTAGAAAGGCTACAGGATGGGACACCGGAAAGACTTGGGGATTCCGAATCTATTCTTGCAGGGGGGCTTTGCGTAGGGCGGACCCTGGGATGTTGTTCACCCTCCGGGTTCAAAATACCCCCCTTCACTATCATTCCCCTGTGGGAATGGGGCCCAACAAAGTACTAGCTCCTCAACCTCAGCTGACCACTCCCCGGGTATCTACAACTGAAGGAGCATGGGCCCCGGCATCACTGCCTAACACCCTACTCGCACCTACCACGAAGAACCTGACTCTGAGTCATACCCCCCCGCCTGAAGTAGACCCACTTATAAGCATGGTTATAGGAGCTTATTATGTTTTAAACGCCTCCAGGCCTGACCTGACCAAATCTTGCTGGCTCTGTCTAGACGTTGAGCCACCGTATTATGAGGGTATCGCGGTTAAGGGTAACTATACAACCGCCACGATTGTCAGCTCCTGCAGGTGGCAGCAAACTGTTGCAAGGCTAACCCTCCAGGCAGTAATGGGGCAGGGGGCCTGCGTAGGCAACGTACCCCCTGAGCAGTTGCATCTCTGCAACGAAACTCTGACTATCCCTGAAGAGGCAGTATACCTTTTGCCTCCCAAGAATGCATGGTGGGCCTGCTCCAGTGGCCTCGCTCCTTGTGTCCACTCCCTGGTCCTTAATTCCCAGAAGGAGGGCTTTTGCGTGCTCGTGCAGTTAATTCCCAAGTTAATATACCATTCAGAGAAAGAGGTATATGAATTTGTTAAGAGGTTCCTTAACAAATTCAGCGCTGCCAATCCCCGAAATAAAAGAGAGCCCATCACAGCCTTAACTATGGCCGCCCTCTTGGGATTGGGACTAGCGGGAGCAGGGACTGGAATATCCTCACTTGTCATACAAGACAAGAATTATGGAGCCCTAAGAGCAGCCATTGACCTAGACATAGAAAGAATTGAAAAATCTATTACCCATTTACAGGATTCTCTCACCTCCTTATCTGAGGTAGTGCTCCAAAACAGAAGAGGACTAGACTTGCTATTCCTGCAGCAGGGGGGCTTATGTGCAGCTTTGGGAGAGGAATGTTGTTTTTATGTTGACCACTCAGGTGTTGTTAAAGAGTCTATGGCCCTCAAAAGGGAAGGATTGCAGAAGCGGAAGTTGGAAAAAGAGCGGTCTCAGTCCTGGTATAAATCCCTGTTTAATTGGTCCCCATGGTTAACCACTCTCATTTCTGCCCTCGCCGGGCCCCTTGTAATCCTCCTAATGTTGCTAACTTTTGGCCCCTGCATTATTAACAAGATAGTTCAATTTGTCAAGGAACGCATAGGGGTAGTTCAATTAATGGTCTTACAAGCTCAATACTGGCCTCTAGCGACAGAGGGAGAGGTAGAAATGCAGTCCGTCTCATGACTGAGCCGTGAGTTCCAAGACAAGGGGGGAATGAAGGGACAGAACGGAACTTGAAAGAACTAAGCAGAACTAAGCAGAAATGCACCCTCTTCCCTCTTCAAGGACGAAGCAGGGACATACTCTTCTCCCTCTCCTCTATCTTGTCTTGCAAGGCTGGGCCCTCAGCCCAAGCCGCTCCACCCCCCCCCCCCCTGAGAGTGACCACAAGAATGCTGGTATTGTCCTAACTCTCCCAACCACCCACCTGAGTGGACCAATGAAGCTCCAGAAATGTAGTGACGGTCCTAATAAGGCTACAGTGGAGGACGGCTCCAACCTTCAGAATATGATGGTCACTTCCTGACCCTTATGCTGTAAAACCCTGACCAATCTCTGTAACTCACGCCACCCCTAAAGCCCACCCCAAATAGCTAGCCCTATATAACCTTTGTTCTCCTGGGACACTCTCTCTCGCCTCACCGCTGTGCCGGATAGAGGCTGGGAGCCAATTCTAGAATTGATCAATAAAGACTCGTTGCTTTTGATTCGGAGGAGGCTTCCTGGTGGTGGATTATTGGGGACCCCGAGCTCTGGGCATAACACTCTCATACCTGTGCAGACCACCTGGATTCAGTTCTCCACAAATGAAGTGGGAATGAGAATAAAGGAAAAAAATTTATTTCCTTCTCTTCCTTTCTCCCCTCCTTCCAATTTGATTTTCTGTCTTTTTATGCTCCCAATACTTCCCAGAACCTAGGAAGGTTTGAGGCTGGGTTTTGAGGGAAAGGTTCTGTGTCCTCTCAGAATCACCTCTGCACTCAGGTATCTAAAGGATGCTTCTAAAAGCAGCCCATGGCTGCTTGGATCTTGCAGAATCTGTGGGAGGTGGCCCCATTCCTCAGGGGTCCCCGAAGATTTCCGTGATGCTGCAACACATTTCCAGTGATAATCCCAGTTAAAGTGCATCAAACAGTACAAGTACACGTAACTATCAGGCCAAGACGTCCAGGAGTGTTAAAGGAAGCTGGGCCCATTTGCCACAAGCCCTGGTGTGTGACCTCATGATCCAAAGGCTGTAAGTCCTCTCTGACTTCCAGCCCTGCAGATGTCAGCTCTTAGAAATGACATGGATGATCACCCTACCTGGAAGTTAAGTCTTTGCTATAATTATCTCCATTTAAGTCACTTGGTGACATTTTCCCAAGTACTGCTTTGTTTACCATCATGCTTTAATCGTCCAAGCTGCAACAGTGACTCACGTGGACCCCCTCGAGTTGTGTCACAGCTCAGTGGGAAAGGGTCTCTTGCTAATGAAGACTCGGAGAAGATCCTGAGTCCCAGCCCCACTCTGTGTAAAGCTGGTCAGAGGGGTGAGCCTGCATGTAGGGTGTGTGTGTTTGTGTTTGTGTGCATGTGTGTGTGTGTGGGGGGGAGCAATGTCCCTTTGCTGGACACCAGTACGAACCAGAGAGTAATGGCTCTGCTGACCCTCTTCCTTTGCATCTGAAATTGTTTGTGGCCCCTGACTGTAACAGCAAGGCCCATAGGTTGCATGTTATTTCGATGTGTGTAGGACTGTGGGAGCCCCCATCGGCCCTTCTAGTGTTTCTCCTCAAAGGTGGACCACCTTTTCCTTTTGAAAAGGTAGTCACTATTTCATAAGAGGGACTATTACCAGGAGAACCAGGACAAGCTGTTGGGTGACCAGGGTCTCTCTAATGAAACCTTGCTGGAATAAGAAGCACACTGTTCCCTGGGAATTTGGAGTCTCAGATGGTAGACATGGTCCCTGCATTTCTCAAGTAACACGATTGGACACCTGTTTAATTTTTATCGGATGTGGAAGAAGGGTCATTTTTGATGGAAGGGATTAGAAGTGTTTTCGGTGTCACTATGGCCAATGTACCCAGCACTGTTCTCCCATAAGATTCAGTCAGAGACTCAGCACCACAGGGCATGACCTTTCATGTGTCACAGAACCTCTGTGACAGGTGCCTCTCTCTTTATCATGTACTATATCCAGATGTTTAATCTTTCTTCCTAATTGGCATTCTGAAAGGATATTATTGTATATCTTTGACCTGAAAGTATGTGTTTGGGAATAAATATTAGTGTGTTTAAAAATATTTTTTTTAGCTCTATTGGTTATTATCTATTTTTGCAAGTGGTCCTTTTGCCAACTCTGGCAGCCATCAATGCTTAGCATGTATATGTCACATGTTATCATGTGGGCACACGGGTAGAGGATGGTGTTAAATGAGTGTGGTTACTCCTGAAGCACTGGCTCTGGGTCCCTGTGGTCCTGACAGAATAAGGAGCAATGAATGAGGACAAGGTGGATCTCCATGAAGGTCAGAGGTCTGCTTCCTGCAGGAAGGATGAGGATAACTGGAATGTGCCTAGGGCTTCCAACACTTTTCCCAGGAGATGAGGACTCAGTCTACTTGGTCCACAGGTCCAGCTGATGGATTTAAGAACAGGTCAGGGATTAGTACCACTTCAGTGTTATCTCACAACAAAGACATTACTGTGGAAACTGACTTAATGGAGCACATACAGGTTTAGGCACTGACACTGAATGCATGGTATCACATAGAATATTGTCACTGCCTAACATATCCAATTTACACGGCTCTACTCCATCACAGATGTCTGACCTCCCTTAGCCAAGGTGTCACCACCCTTTGCTCTTCAGAATGTCTGTGCTGTGGTATGAACAATAATACAAACTTTGTGCCCTAGCTTTGTGGTAGCATCTTGATCCATAGGACTTCCAGTCATTACCTGAGTACAGTGCCATGTCAATCTGGCAAGGACCACTCGGTTCTGACTTGTCTGTTCTCCAAATCCAACTCTTTCCAGAAGAATACTCCACGCCAACCATCTCTCTGTGCATGAGGCAGATTTTGCCACCAGAAGTCTCATGGCTCAGAGGTGAGGATTCCCAGTGGATCATGAAGGGGGTACAGTGAAGAACATGGTGTGCCCCATTTGAGATCCTGCCACACTCTTAGGAGAGGACCTGGGGTTAGGTTTCTTGCCAAGTCACCTCCCAGAATCTCAAACTCAGGATCCCACTTCCTGTTTTCCTCTCAGTGGCAATCAATCCTACTGAGCTCTCTCCATCATGGGTATTGTGACCTTCAACGTTGTGGGAAGTCATTCTGTCTTCCCTTGAACCCATTTTCTTTTCACCCACTTGCCCTCCTGCAATTGATTTTACTCAACGTCTAATGTCTCCTCAAGCGACGCAAAGAACTCCCTCAGGAGCACTAACCCTCTGCCAAAACTACTTAGAAACAAGTAAAATGGTCCTAAGGGGAGGGTCTAGTCCACCTCCTGTGGCAGGTGACAGCCCATGTGAAAAAAACTGGGATACAAAGGTAACTGGGCTCAGATGCATGTAGGAGTTATCGAGGGGCCCGGTACTGAGCTGGATTGGACTTGAAAGAGTAAGAGAAGCAGACAGAGCAGTGTCTGCCACCTACCTCTCAGCTGCCTTCTCTGAAGCTCAGGTTGAATCATCTTAGGCCATCAGGGGGCACCACTGTCCTCATATGGGGAGGAAGTTTGCTGTGCTTTACCCCTGACCTGTATGAAGTCCTCTCTGTTGTTTACCAGGAGATTCTCTTGAGTCTGTGTCTGCCATAGAGGGGTAGTCCCTGTGTCTGCTGCATCCCAACATTTCAACTTCCCAATATTTCTACTTCTGGAAGTGGCAATAATGGGCCCTGAGCCTCAGACACTGTGCAGATTGGGACAAGGGGGGCATGAGGACTCATTGCAACTGAGTGTGTCAAGGAAATGGCTGAGAAAGAATGAAAGTGTCCAGATTTGTCCATGGTTCTGGAGTAAGCAAGCGATTGGATGTTTTCCTAGACCACCTCAGTCACTGTCCTCACTTTCCTACCTATGTCACATGAGGGAAGTCCTCAATTCCTCAGTCAAGAAACATGTTGATGCCCCAGGAGGAAAGACAGGGGCAACCAAGGTTTGATCCAGTCGCCAGGTCTCAGTGTGTCCTGAGTAAGAAGAAACACTCAAACTATCCCCATTCTCTCAGGTTGGCTCACCAGATTGTGTTCTTGGTCCTTTCAGGGTCCTGTGTCCTTGTCTGCCCTCAGGTTGGCACACCTGGAAAGTAGGTCACCATCTGCTTGCTGGAAGCAGTGATGGCAGTGGGTGTTACATTTATGTGTCCTGGTACCGTTTATGTCTCTGACATGGCCCCTAACCTCCTGATTTATGGGGTCACACTGGCCCTCAGGAATCCCTGAGCACTTCTCTGGCCCCAAGTCTGGCAACAAAGCCATGCTGACCATGCCTGGGCTGCAGTTGGAGGACGAGGTTGGTCATTACTGTTGCTCACATACAAGGAGTGACACTCTTTACACAGTGGAGCCAGCTCATGGGACAGTGGGAATTAAACTGGACCTGTGCTCACAGGCTCCCTTCATGCTCTGAAGATGCTTCCACAGCCTTCATTCACAATGGGCTGGAGAAACATTGCAGGAGCCTCTCTCACCATGGCACGCAAACTGTCTCTCTAGCTTATTCTTTTGGGACAGTGACGGTTTCCTCTTTACCTGTGTGTCAGAGTCCCAGAACATGCAACTCTTTCCACCTCTTCAACTGCAGTCATGGGGAGAAGAGGGCGTGCATGCATGGGGCCATTTTACAGTTCTCAGGATTATCTCCACTTTAAGTGCTTTCATCTCTACCGCAGAGCAGAGTGCCAGAGATGGATTTTCTTCTACTGTTGCCCACTTCAGTTCTGTGTGCCCAGGCTCTCTTGGCAGGATGGCCCTCCTCAGTGGGTGGTCCCTCTCTGGGCCCGTTGCTGAAAGAAGAGCAACTGAGAAAAGGTGACTGTGTTGCTGAGGAACTGAGTAGAGTAAGGTGCTCTCAGTCTTTTGGCATACCTCATTGTGACACCATATCCAAGGAGGCTGAGCAGTAAAGGTCTGGAGATGCAACTCTGTTTTACGGAGAATGTCCTCTCCCTTAGAGCAATGGACTCCTAATCTGGAGGCAGTTCTCACAATGCCTGTCTCCCTATCACCTGGCCTCTTTCCAAAATGGCTCCTTTTTCCCCACAAGGGAAGAGATACAGGGTGTGTGTGTGCCCTCTTTGCAAGGACCCTCAAGGGGTCTGCGATACGTCGATGAGTTTCTACCTGGCACATATGTATTTCTGCTGTGTATCTACAATGCCAAGAACTGTTTGGACATCTCAATCAGCCTGGCAGAAGCACTGGAAAAACTGCACTGTGACCGATTCTTGCCATTTTTCCAGAATTTTCCCGGTTTTAGCACTGAAAGAGTATATCTTAGCAAGGTCCTCATTCTCAGGGCAATTAGGATAGGTGTTCATGGTGAAGATTAATTTAATGGTTATCTTGAGTGGGCTACGGGGTTCTGGGATTACATATTATTTCTGGGTGTATCTGTGAGGGTGTTCCTGGCTGTGACCAACATGTCACTGGCTGACTCAGTTTACCAGGCACATTGCCCTCCCGTGAGATTGAACTCAAACAACCCACTGAGGATCTGAGAAGAACAAAAGGCCAGGTAAGAAGGATCTGACTCCTCCTGTGTCTCATGGATTGAATGGGGACATCTCATCTCACCTTCTCCTGCCCTCAGACTGAAATTTACATAATCATCTCCCCTGGATCTCAGGCCTTTGTAGTGAAATTGAGTGACAACACCAGCTTTCCTGTCTCTGTAGCTTAGTGGGCAGCTCCTGGGACTTTCCTGCCTCAGTAATCAATAACCATGTGAGAACCTATTTTATATATCCAGGGTGGAGCAAAAGTAGCTTAACAGTTGTTCATGTGGAAAAGAATACCATGATTAATAAACAATAATACAGGCATAAACTCTGTGTTTCCCATACTCACAGCTGTAAACCTGCCTTTGCCCCATCCGAGTCAGGACAGACGGAGCCCAATGACAGAGCCGAGGGAATCAAGCCCGCTTTGGGTGTCCTTACTTTCCTATTGCAGGAGTTACAGTGCTGAAGGCAGAGGAATCCTAGGACATCCCCCATTGCTGTGTGGGACAAAGGTAACAAGAACATCACAGGATGGCTGAGGTTAGTGCGATCCAAATCCTGCCCTGCTCAGGGACCTCGGGCAGAGCTGGAGATTGGTAATTCTCCCTCAACCCCTTCTTGATCCCGCTCTGTTGGGAGATGCTTACTTGCACTTCCAGAAAAGGAATTATCCTGACACAATAAACATTGACATAAACACTCAACATTCTTTGTGTCCCACTTAGGAATGGCTCAGCAAGCAGCTAATGAGACTCTACACAGCAAAGGAAAACAACGAAAGTACCTTTCCCAACTACAGGCCCTTGCTGACCCCTTGCGGCCTTAGATAGTGAATACCGAGCACCATGCTCTGCTCCTACTCCTGGCATCCCTCCCCAGCTCATGACCAGGTCCCAGGCCCCTCTGATCCAATTCATGATCCTTTAAAGTCCTCCAGAAAGGCTTATGTTGGGAAAAGATGTGTGGCCCATGGTAAAGCCTTTCTTCTTTGAAAGCAAGGATACACCTTCGCACAGACCCCAGTCCATTTTGAGAGGTTTTGACAGCACTCTCTCCTTAATGGTTTCCCCACCTTGGTAGGAACACCTTGGAACTTAGAGGGGATGGAAGCCACCTTCGATGCCCTGAGAAGACCTCTGACAGAGCATGGAACCATCTACTCCCCACAGGTCTCAGGGTAATGAGAATCTCATGGAGCTTGGCCTAGAGGTTAGCTCATGTCAGCTATCCACAAGCCAGTGAACCATGACGATCAGGGTTGCTAACATCTGGGTCCACTTCCATGGCTTCTGGTTTAGCAGTGATGGCAACTTGAAAATGTCACCTGTCTTTGTGCTGACAAGGGTAGGTGTCTGAGAAAATTGTAATGTCAGTGACTACCCAAGTCAAAGGTATTGAGAACCTATGGATCAGGAGCTAACATCAGGCCTCTGTCCTCCTGATGTGTACACAGCCCCTGTCCCCTGAAAATGTATAACATGTCCTTTTTCTTTCCATTTTTTTTCATGGCAGTTATTTTTAAAAAATCTTTGGTGCTGAAAGTATTACATATGTCTGTTTCCTTCCCCCCAGCGACCCTTCCAGGCCACTCCAGCTCCCTTCCCCAGGCCCTGACCGCCCCCATTGCCTGCTTCTGTGGGTTGTGCATACATTCACACAAGGTCCTTGGTTGGTTATGTCTCAGCCATCACCCACTCACCCTCCCCTGCCTTCCCTGTGAGTTGCCACAGCCTGTCCATGCTTCCATGTCTCCGCCTCCATGATTTTTAAATCAATGTATTTTGTTCATGAGATTCCAAATAAGAGTGAGATCACACGATACTTGTGTAATTCTGGCTGGCGTATTCCCTGAGCATAATGCTCTATAGGTCCACCCATGCTTAGCAAATGAAAGAGTTCTTCCTTTTTTTCTGCTGAGTAGTATTCCATTGTGTCAATGTACAGCAGTTTGTTTGTCTTATCCACTCACCTGTTGATAGGCACTTAGGTGCTTTCCAAATCTTAGCAATTGTAAATTGTGCTGCTATGAATATAGGGGAACATATATTCTTTCTGATGTGTCTTTTAGGTTTCCTAAAACATATTCCTAGAAGTGAGATGGCAGGGTCATATGGGAGTTCTGTTTTCAATTTTTTTATGGACATGCCATTTTGTTTGTCATTATGGCTGCACCAGTCTGCTTTCCCATCATCAGTGTGCTAGGGTTCCCTTTCCTCCACAACCTTGCCAGCACTTGTCATTTGTCGATGGTACCCATTCTGACAGGAGTGAGGTGATTCCTCATTGTCCTTTTAATTTGCTCAATGTCCTTTTGGTTTCTGGTATGTTGAAGGCGCTCTTTACATATTGACCTTTATACTCTACCATCATATTTAGGGTTTTGTAGTAGCTAATAATTAGATTTGCCTCATAATTTTTGTTGAGTTCAAAGATCCATTTATTTGACTTATGAAGAATAATTGATGGTCATTCCCTTTTTGCTACTTTCTAAGCACAACAAAATGTAGTTTGTGTAGACGTTATTCCTCAATTTCTTCTTTCAACAGATATTTACACGTGTGCCTTCTGAGTGCTAATGGTTCTAACTACGACAAACGCCATATTTTATTCAGCAATGAGTTTTGTTGTAAAGATAACAGATAATCAAGGAAAAGAAAGTAAGTACTATTATGCACAAGAATGTTGAGAAGGAAAATAAGGGTGGTACATTAGGCGGAATCAGTGGGGGCATTTGAAAACCCTTTTATTCATAAAAAATCAAGGGAACCAAGGGGTATTAGCTAAATCTTGAATGTTGGGAATGTGGCAGAGGTGCATAGATCTCGAGGGAATATTTTAGACTCAGAATATGTGAATGGCTCTTATGGCTGTCACTTTGTATCAGGGACCCTGTGTGACAGAAATTTTATTGGGATTTGTTTACAAATATAATACCAAATTTTCTTACTGAAGTTGTTTATGTGCATCAGTTACTATCCCATCAGTTATGTTTACACAGCCAATTTGACTTTGGGACATCAGCGAATTTAAGCACTTATGATAATGAAAATGCTACGTTTTAAAATGTTATATTCATAGACCCATTTAAGTAAAAATAGCTGAGTGATGTAAACATACGATAGATTATGTAATGATTCTATTTCATAGTAGAAGAGATGAAATCATTTTAAACTGTAAGCAAAGAATGCAATTCAAATGGAGAATTTTTACTTCTGGCATTTTAACCGGAGAAGTAATAAAAATAATACAGACTATAGGTAAAATAACAAATCACTCTGAACGAATGATTCAATACTTTATTTCCAAGCTAGTACACACTTGTTGACCACCTGGGCACACTTTAAAATGAATAAAAGCTGACAATGCAAAAATGAAGAGAGGGCAATGCAAGTAATCTCTCATCATATGGGAGACATGTAAAACTTTGCTAATATCAAGGGGGCATTTGCATAACTTTTAATAATAAATATATATGGCCCACACTTTTTCCTCCACCTGAGTGGTTTCCTGAGTCCCCACCCCATCTATTTAGCAGCTCCAGCCAAGCTGTTTGTAGCAGCTTTTCCATATGCATGGCCTGGCCTGGCTCAGGCTTCTGACTCTCTAACACCTATCAAACAAGCAGCAGCTGGCATCAGAAAAAAATGTTAAAAACAACCCAAGATCCAGCACTGGCAGAAATCTGCATTGCTTCATGCTGGGTCTCTCCAGGGCATTCCCAAGCCCAATACAAATAGCAGCTGGTGGTGGGCAGGGTTGGAAGGTGCTGTGCCCAGCTTCACAGACCCCTCCCTTGCAGGATACAGGGTCCCGTGCCCCTCCCATTCAGTGGTCCCAGCATTGTGAATGAGAAGCCTCCATCAACAGGCACCAGGACAGGAGCCCCAGCTTCTTCTACTGGTTCTCTGACCATAGTGTGGCGGCATCTGACAGGATTGCTGAGGTGGGATGTCGTTGCCCATGCCAGCATACAGCTTCCTGTGTCCGCCTGCTGCTTGGGATTCTATTCGGGTCCCTGTGCTCTCCTAACCCAGGTCTGTTTGCCCTACCAGATCATCAGCAAGGACCTGTGGCTCAACCCCCTGAAGAACTATGAGTGGACGATGGCCCCCAGTGAGCGGACAGGACGGGTGAGGAGGGGCCTCCTGGGTCTCCTCCGGTGTGCTGCCAGGTTCCTGGGCCATTGCTTTTCTCTCACAGGGACACCTGGATGCTGGGAGGGAAACAGCCTGTGACACCAGGGCCGCAGGGTGTGTGCCTGAGACAGGAACTACCAGTACAACAAGGGCAGTGCAATTCCAGCTCAGGCAGGGGGGGCTTAGGCAGGAGGAGGGAGTGTGCATGTCCACTGTCACTCAGAGTCAAAGCAGATTACCTCAGCCCCTCCTCTGAACTCTCCCTCTAGGCCGCCCACAGCACCTTCAGGCCTTGCCACCTGCCCCTCAACAGGGGCTGCCATGACATGTTCTTCCTATACTCCTTTCCACAGGTGTCTGCAAATCCTCCTCATGCCAAGGCCTAGGCTGCTGTGCTGCCACGCCACATTGCCCTGTTGCTGCTCACCACCATCTCCTATTTCCCCAAGGTCTCCTCTTCCTCCTGGGGCCAGTGGGATCGGCCTGCTCCTTATCAGTATCTTAGGGGGCAAAGTGTGGGCCACAGAGCTGGAGGAATCCTTGTTTTGCGGTCTTGTCAGAGGTTCTTCAATCCTTTTATCCATTTACGTTTTCCAAGGAGAATACCTCATTTGTTTACCCTCCCTAACTGGAAAATAGGGCAGCATGCCCTGAAGAAGTAACACACTGCTTCATTTTGTATGCAGTTCACTTCAAAGACTTTATGTATGTATGGTCCTAGACACCCTGGGAAATTTAGGGCCATAAATATAATTCACCATCCAAACACATTGCTTTGTATGTTTGTAGTAAAAACAGACAAAATCATTTTTGCGGGAAACTTTTTCTGAAAATTTTAACACTACAAGTGTTCCAATTAAACATTTAAGTATATTGTAATTAAATTAACACTTATGAAAAAGCTTTTAATAATTCAAATTTTGCATTCTATCCAAAACTTTCATAAAGGGTTGATAATTCTTGCTTCTTCCGTAATCCCACCATTTACTTTTAGTCATTCTTAAATAACAGAAGACAATATTTTTACAAATTAAATGGCAACCATACCTTAGCATTATTTTTTATTTCAGTGTCTACTTCCTTTGTCACAAGGGCTTTCCCTATGTCTCCTCCAGAGGAGCCCAATAGTTTAGTTACTGCACTGTATGATTCACTCTCTCCTGCGTAGATGGTGAATCCTATGATCACTGCCAGCACCACGCTCAGGTACTCTTAGAGGGGTGTCCCATCGGCTGTTGTAGTAATTGTTATTCCCCCTCCATCATATCCGTCTCCTCTGCGGCTGTAATAGTCATCCCAGTGACTCCTTCGACCATAAGTCAGAGGGGCCCTCATGTTGGTGGTGCTCCACCTGAGCTTCCTGTAAAGTCAGTGACCAGATAACAATACTTTCACATCTTAACGAATAATTTTAAGTCAGTATGACATGACCCTAGTAAAGCCTTAAATAGTTGGAAAACCTATGCTTTTATACATACACCTGTGCTAAAAATATGTCAGTAATGATGAGGCAGGCAAGGGAGCTTACATTTATCTAAAATACAGCTGAAGAATAATGTTTTAACTGAAATAATTGGTTATGAATATATGTGAAGGCACATTTTCTGGAAACAGGCTGAAATCCTGACCTTCGTATTATTTCTATGCTTCACACTGTCAAATTCTCCTTCTGCAAAAGCAAAAAGTGAAAAGAACCCCCTGGATGTTGTGCCTAAGTGTGTCGAGCACCAGCCTTTGCAGTGCCAGGATATCGGGTTTGATTCCAGGTCAAGGGCATGACCCTGGTTTTCAGGGTCCATTCCTGTCCCTGGATGGGGACTGTACATGAAGAAACCAAACAAAGTATTTGTCTCACATTGATGTAGAGCTCTCTCAGCCCCACTCCCTCCGTACCACTCTCCCGAGGTCAATGATATATATCCTCAGGTGAGAAAAAAAAAAGAAAAAAAAAAGTTGTACTTTGTTTCTTTAATAAAGACAATAAATGAGTGTGATCCTTCACCCCTGAAAGAATTGCACTGTTCCAAATGAGCTGCTAACAAAAGAAAACAAGACCTCCCAGATAAAACAAAGCCCATACTGCATATAGTCCTCCCTGTGCAAATGGAAGTAAAATTAGAGTAAATCACAAGGCGGCCTGTTAAATCCAATCCTGTCACTTACACACAGTCTGTCTGGACACTTACCCTAGCTCTCATAGGAACCTCTGTAAGAGCCTCCAGTTCGATATTCAGAATAATATCTACCAGGACTGCTGCCACAGACATCACAATCACTACGTTAAAAAAACACGGTATTAATTTTGTCCAAGTTAACAACTGCAGTGTGCTACTAGATAAAAAGAGAGAAGGCTTTTAAACACCTGTGTCTCCTACAGGAGTGCTCATCTCCAGAACCTGAAAGGCCATGGTCACAGTGTGCATCCTCCCTAGATGGTGGGCCATAATGCTTCCTGACTCGGGAACCTAGATCACCTCTGCCGGAATAACTGAAGGAAATAAAGCAGAAGTATTTTGAAATCACCTTCTAAGATACAGAACAGGGACACACTCTGACTACACAGATAGGAAAATGCCAATGGGCAGAAGGCTTCAAGAGACATTTCTCCAAAGAAGATACACAAACAGCTAACAAGCTCATGAAAGGATGGGTCATTAGGGAAGTGCCAATCAACTAAAATGAGATACTTTATTCCTAAGTAGGTTCCAATGTTTGAAGAGGAAAACATCAGGAAATGTTGGGGATTTAGAACAACTGGAGTCCTGTGCACAAGGAACAGAAAGGTGACAAGGTCTGGCTGCTGTTGGAAATAATGGAAATTATTACTCTGAATATACTACATGCTACTTATTTGGTCAATGGTAAATATTTAGTGTTATGATAGATGAATTTCACCTCACCAACAACAGTACCTAGCATATATTAGGTGTCCTTATGTTTTGTTGCCGGTTACCTATAACTAGTAGTGCCATCATCATTTCTTGGAGACAAATGGTAATTTCTCGTGAAGGGGTTTTCTCTTTGCAAGGAACGCCTGCATAATTCTCTCTCACACATGACAGCGGTCCTGTAAATGACAAATACTTACGTGAGGGTATCACAATGGAGATCAATGTTTTAAGGAAAAAGCAACTATTCAAAGCACCACTTTATTTCCTCTTTCAGTGAAAATGTTTACTTTTCCTCTAAGACTCCAATGAGCTCATGGTTAAATGAGCTATAGAATGTTATTCTGGAATGTATTATCTTTTGACTTCTTGTCCTAGCTCTATAACTTCATTAATTTCTTAAATTACCATCATTGGGAGAAACCTGTCCACCCCTGAACATAGTGCCAGCAAATTCCATGATGTCCACGTACATATTTATCAGTGCCTTCCTATATCTTGACAAGCATTTGTCAACTTTTCTCCTTCTCTACTTTGCACTGTCTTTCTCACAATCTCTGTTCGACATTACTAAAAGCTTCTTAATCGTCCTGCTACACTCACTCACCATGCACTTTCACATATGCACTAATAATTCCTTCATTATGCAAGTATTGAATTATTAGCATCTCGGTGAAAACACTTTCCATTGCTCCCGGAAGTCCATAATATGCCAAGTAATGCACATTCAATTTCAAAATCAACTTCCTCACTTATCTAAAAACATTTCATGGTGTACTTTCAAAAACATTTTGGACAGAGGACAAGCCTTGTGCTCTTGTTGTGCACTTGGGTATATCTATATATCCTATCTAATAAAAAAACAATATGCAAATTAACCATCACTCTGTCACAAAGATGACAGCAGCCACGGAGCTGGAGCAAGCAGGAGGCTTGGGTTTCCCCAGGCGATGGATGAAGCCAAGCTTCCCGTATTCCCTGGCTGGTCATGGGCTCTGCTCAGGGCTACAAAGTTTCACTTATAGAAGATAAATAAATCCCCAATATCTGCTTCCAGCCAGCGCTGGTTTCCATTCAAGGAGAGTCTGGGAGCTTGGGAAGCCGTGGGGTGTGGCCAGCCTGAAAATGGCTTTCAGCCCCTCACCCAGGCTGGCCAGGCATGCCAGCGGGGCCCCAATCTTGATCCGGGACAACCTTCAGGGCATACCAGACAGCACCCACCCATGCACCAGGCCTCTATCCTATATACTAAAAGGGTAATATGCAAATTGACCCTAACAGCAGAACAACTGGGAATGACTGGTCAATATGACACATACTGACCACCAAAGGGCAGACGCTCAATGCAGGAACTGCCCCCAGTGGTCACTGTGCTCCCACAGGGGGAGTGCTGCTCAGCCACAAGCCTGGCTGATGGCTGCCAGCACAGCGGTGGTGGTTGGAGCCTCTCCTGCCTCCTCAGCAGCGCTAAGGATGTCCGACTGCGGCTTAGGCCTACTCCACACTGGCAAGTGGACACCCCAGGCTGCCAGAAGGATGTCTGACTGCTAGTTTAGGCCCAGTACCCTGGGGAGTGAGCCTAAGCCAGCAGTGGACATTCCTCGAGGTGTCCCAGACCAAAAGAGAGGACAGGCCAGGCTGAGCGACCCCCTCAGAGTGCAAAAATATTGTGCACCAGGCCTCGAGTCTACACTAATAAAACAGAAAGATGCAAATCAACCATCATTCCATCACTCTGCTACACCCACAAGACACGCCCACCAGCCAATCGGGAGGAAGTATACAAATGAACCCAACTAAGATGGCGGTGGCCACAGACATGGAGCAAATAGGAGGCTTGGGTTTCCCCTGGCGATGAGGAAAGCAAAGCTTCCCACCTGACCACTCTGGGCCAGGGCTCCGATAAAGGCTACAAAGTTTCAATTATAAACTACCCTCTCAAAAACAATAAATCCCCCAAAAACTAAAAAAAGGAGAGTCTGGGAGATTTGGTCACCAGGGGGCTAAAAACAGCCCTCAGCCCCTCACCCTGGCTGGCCAGGCATACCAGCAGGATCCTCACCCTGATCCGGGACTTCACGGCAAACTAGCCAGCCCCTACTGGTGCACCAGGCCTCTGTCCTATATAACAAAAGGGTAATAGGCAAATTAACTCTATCAGCAGAACAACTGGAAATGACTGATCACTATTACACACACTGACCACCAGGGAGAAGATGTTCAATGCAGGAGCTGCCCCCCTGGTTGTCAGTGCACTCCCACAGGGGGAGCTCTACTCAGTCACAAGCCAGGCTGATGGGGGCCAGCGAAGTGGTGGTTTTGGGAGCTTCTCCAGCCTTCTCAGCACTGCTAAGGTTGTCCAACTGCAGCTTACACATTCTCCCTGCTGGCAGGTGGACATTCCTGAGGGTTCTCGGGTGGCCAGAAGGATGTCTGATTTCCAGCTGAGGTGGACATACTAAGCCAGCAGGTGGACAACCCCCGAGGGAGTCCCAGACTGCAAGAGGGTACAAGCTGGGCTGACGAACCTCCCCGAGTGAACAAATTTTTGAGCACCAGGCTTCTAGTCTACACTAGTAAAGGACAAACTTGCAAATTGACCGTACCTTCACTACACCTAAGCCATGCCCACCCGCCAATCAGAGTGACTATATGCAAATTAACCCAACCAATAAGGCAGGTGGCAGCCACGGATCTGGAGTGAGCAGGAGGATTGGTTGCCCCAGTGATGGAGGAAGCCACGCATCCTGCTTGCCATGGCCGGATCTGAGCTCCACTCAAGGCAACAAATTTTCAATTATAGAAGATAAATAAATCCCAGATTCCTGCTTTAAGCTGGTGGTGGCCTCGGAGCTGGAGTGAGCAGAAGGCTTGGGTTTCCCCTGGCAATGGAGGAAGCCAAGCCTCCCGCCCGCCCTGGCTGGCTCTGAGCTACACTCAAGGCTACAAATTTTCAATTATACTAGGTAAATAAATCCCAGAATATAAAAAAAAAGAGGAGAGGCTGGGAGCTTCCATCGCCACCGTCTTGGCCAGCCTAAAAGCAGCCCTCAGGCCCTCACACAGGCTGGCCAAACCTTCATGGAGTTAGGGTCTCCACTGGGGTGGGGCTTGAGCAGCATGAAAGAGCCATCAGCCTCTCATCCAGGCTGGCCAGGCACTTCAGTGGGCACCCCCATCCTGAAGGGAGTGTGATGAGCCTGCAAACACCCAGCAGCCCCTGACCCAAGATGGCCAGGGGAACCAGCAGGACCCCCATCCTGATCTGCAACACCCTTCAGGGCAAACCAGTAGGCCCACACCTGTGCACCAGGCCTCTATCCTATAAAATAAAAGGTTACTATGCAAATTGACCCTAACAGCAGAATGACTGGGAATGAGTGGTCACTATGACACATACTGACCACCAGGGGGCAGATCCTCAATGCAGGAGCTGTCCCCTGGTGATCAGTGCACTCCTACAGGGTGGGCTGTGCTCAGCCACAAGCCTGGCTAATGACTGCCAGCACCGCGCTGGTGGTAGGAGCCCCTCCCACCTCCTCAGCAGCACTAAGGATGTCCAACTGGAGCATAGATCTGCTCCCCGATGGTAAGTTGACATCCCCCGAGGGCTGCTGAGCAGCCAGAGGGATGTCTGACTGCCAACTTGAGCCTGATTGCCCAGGGAGTGGGCCTAAGCCAGCAGGTGGACTTCCTCCGAGGGGTCCCAGATGCAAGAGGGCATAGGACGAGTGGTGGGAACCCTCAGAGTGCACAAATTTTTGTGCACCTGGACTTTAGTCTATATATATAAAAAGCCAGTGACTGTGATGACCGAAACCACTTGTCCACCAAACAGCAGCTGCGTGTGGTGACCAGGCAGACAAGGGGAGCAGTGAGGGATGGCCAAATGACTGAACAGCAGTCTGTGTGGGGAGATAAGGCCAGCCGGAGGGCTGGTGAGGGACAACAAAAAAACTGAACAGCAGGCTGCGTGGGGCAACCAGGCCAGCAGGGTGGCCGGTGAGGGGCGACCAGGCCAGTGGAGGGGGCAGTTGGAGATGACAAGGCTGGCAGGGGAGGTAATTAGGCCTGACCAGACCAGCAGGCAGAGGTGGTTAGGAATGATCAGACTGGCAGGGTGGGGCAGTTAGAGGCAATCAGGCAGGATACAGGTGAGCAGTTATGAGCCAACAGTCCCAGATTGTGAGATTGATATCAGACTGCCAGTTTAGGCGTGATCCTTGACATTCCCCAAGGGGTTCCGGATAGGAGAGGGTACAGGCTAAACTGAGGGGACACCCCCGTGCATGAATTTCATGCACTGGGCCTCTAGTCTTATCTAATAAAAGAGAAACATGGTAATTAGCCGTACCTCCATTACCCTTCCCATTGGCTAATCAGGGTGATATGCAAATTAACTGCCAGCCAAGATGGCGGCCGGCAGCCAGGAGGGTTGAAGCGAACATGAGGCTTGCTTGCTTCAGTGACAGAGGACTCCAACGTTCCCCGCCTGCCACTGCCGGTCTCTGAGCTTGCAGTTTGAAACATTGTTACAAATATAGAAGCTAAACAAAACCCCAGAAACCTGCTTTCAGCCAGCCAGGATCTCAGAGCTAGAGTTGAAACAGTGTTTCGATTATAGAACCAAAACAAACCAGATACCTGCTTTCAGCAGCCGAGACCTATGAGCTGGAGCCAAGCCTCAGAGCTAAAGCTGGCCCAGAATAAAAAAGGAAAGGAAAAAAGGAGCAATTGGGAGCTTCAGACACCTGCCAGCCTGAAAAGAGCCCTCAGCCCCTCATCCAGACTGGCCAGGAGCCCCAGTGGGGACCCCCACCCTGAAGGGTGTCTGACCAGCTGCAAACAGCCATCATCCCCTCTTCCAGGCAGGCCAGGCACCCCAGTGGGGACCCCCACCCTGATTCAGGACACCCATCAGGGCAAACCAGCCGGCCCCCACCCATGCACCAGACCTCTATCCTATATACTAAAAGGGTAATATGCCTCCCAGCACCGGGATCAGCCGAGCCGCGAGGCCTCCTGGCACCGGGATCAGCATGACAGGGGGCAGCGCCCAAACCCCCTGATTGCCCTGCGGCTCTGTGTGTGACAGGGGGCGGGGTCACAAACTCCCTATCCGCCCTCTCTGTTCGTGACAGGGGAAGGCGCCCAACTCCCCAATCAGCCCTGCTCTGAGCCCGACCAGGGGCTGCACCTAGGGTTTGGGCCTGCCCTCTGCCTCCTGGGAGGAGGCCTAAGCCAGTAGGTCGTTATCTCCCAAGGGGTACCAGACTGCGAGAGGGCACAGGCCGGGCTGAAGGGACCCACCCTCCCCCTCGAGTGCACAGATTTTTGTACACCGGGCCTCTCTACATATAAAAGACTGAGTGACTGACTGTATGTCTTTGTGACCATCAGACCCACAGCCAGTATACATGATGTGCACTGGCAATCTACATTTATAAAAGGCAAATATGCTAAGTGTCCATCTGGGTAATGACATCATGTAGCAATGCCAGGCTTCCTCTCCCCAGCGACTCACCTCCTTGCAGTTTCTTCAGTCCTGGAACACGACTTGGTTTACAGCCAGGTGGGAATATTTTACACTAACCAAATATCTGTGAAGCATTTTCCCATGTGTCATTTGATCCTCACAGAGTCATGGAATAGGTAGATGGTAGACTCGGTGTCATCCTATTTTCTCTTCATTAGCCAGAAAACAGAGATTTAGAAAGCTTAGAAACTTGACCTGACTGAAAATAAGGAAGAAATGATGGAACTTGTAAATGACTTCAGGTTTTCCCACTGTGAAGAATATATTCAAACACTGCTGCAGTTAAATGGTTTACTCTTTGTTCTCCCTGGGTGAGCTACAATAATAATCTGCTTTGTGTTGAAATTTACTGCTGTGTTGTGGACAATTACCTGAAAGAGAAGTTGCGCTGCTTCACTGGGTTGGAAAAAATTTAGCTAACTCAGACAGCAGGTCTAATTAAGCAAGTTCACACCCTCTCGCTATCTCTCTGTCACTCCAGGTTGACCTGCCCATGTGCGAAACATATGCAGCTCTTGCTGGCGCCAATTGCATGCATGTGTTTCAATTTGTCATGGTCAATCCTGAATTTGGTTGACACTTCTATTATAGAGAAAGGGCAAATAGCGGCATTACAATATTTCTTCTCATTAATTCCTTAGTATTAATTAGTATTTCCTTAGTATTAATTAATTAATTAATTAATTAATTAATTAAATAGGGCCACTAGTATTCTAATAGTGGCAAGATGTCATCTGTGAATAGTAAGGTTTTATTGGGCCAAAAGCCTAAGGGACCCTTATGAGTCATTGCTATGATGCACACTGACCAGGGGATGGCAGATGCTCAACACAGGATCTTCCCCCTGATGGCCAGGGAGCTCCCAGAGTGGGACCCTTGCTCAGGCAGAAGCCAGGCTCATACCTGGAGAGTGCAGCTGTGGCAGCAGGAGCCTTCGCTGCCTATGCCACAGTGCTACCAATTGGTGGTGGCAGGTGGAGTGGGGCTTGGATGAGCAGGAACGGAGCACCTGGCTCCAGCTTCGGTTCCTGTCCAGCTGCCTGCCATTTCGTGCACTGCTACATCCCTCAGGAGATGTCAGACCTAACTATTATGCCCAGATTTCAAGATCCCCCAAGACAGACCACTAGGGAGCCGAGTCCGATGCAAACACATAGAGTCTTTTATTCAAGGCCGGTACTTGGTCCCCCCCCATGCCTCCATTACTGGATGCAAGAGAGAGCCCCGAGTCTCAAGGGAACAATGAATTTATAGGGCTTTGGGTCGGGCGTGGGGGCACACTCTGACCACTGTTTTGGGCGATTCTGGTTGGTTGAGTGAGGGCCGGAGGTTAGTGACACAAGGGCAGGGTGCAGCTAGGGTCTGGTTAGACAAAGACAGGGGGGTGGCTAGCATACTCTTGGTCTTGGGCTAGTTTCCCCCGCTTCCACATTGGCTGAAATAAGGGCAGGCTGAGTAACTGGTACATTCTGTGGCTTTCCTGGGAGAGGAGTTAGAGACACAGCTATCAGTTCTGTTCTGTCCCTTCATTCCCCCCTTGTCTTGGAACTTCTGGCTCAATCATGAGACGGACTGAACTATCAACTGAATTAATTTTATATACTTCTTGACAAATTGGACTAGTCTGTTAATAATGCAAGGGCCGAAAGCCAACAGCATCAGGAGGGTTGCAAGGGGTCTTCCGAGGTCCGCTGTCTTCTTGAGGGTGATCTGCAGCGGGTGTGTCTGGTTAGAGGTCATCTTCCACTCAGGCTCCCTGCTGTCCTGGGCACAGAAGGAGCTGGGCTTGTGACCTGGCAGAGACAAACTATAACAAATGGTTTGGTGGAAGGGAAAGAAGCTTTAACAACTTCTATTGAAATAGGATTTTTCTTCTTAAAGTCCTCTATGGCTATCAAAAAGCCAAATCAAGACCAATTTATCTACTGTATTTAATTTGGCCTGATGTTTGCATAAACACAACAAGAATGGTAACTGATTATCCTTGCTGGAATTTCATGATTGAATCTTAATGTGACCCGTAGGGCCAGGAAGCCAAGCCATCCAACTGCCATCAGGCCTGCCCGCAGTATCTGCTGCGTTAGGTGAATCCCTCACCAGGAGCAACTCCACCTGAGCCCTTGCTCTAGGCTTTAAGGCCCATATCAGTAGCCCTCCTACTCGTTGCAGTCCAGAGTGTGTGGGGGTTCCGCAGGGACACAGAGGCATCCTTATTGCTCCCCTTCTACTCTTACCCACCACCACTGATGGTAGGGCATGGGCCTGATGCTCCAGTGCCAGCCATCTTCAGGGCTCCCAAGCAGGATATCAGGCTTTCTCCGTCGCACTCTTATTGGCTTCAAGTCTTCAGAGCTCAGACAGGTTTCTTTAAAACATGATACTCCAGTCAAAGTTTCCGGTTAATTAAATCACTACTGAAAACCGGTCTTATTGATTTCATGCAAAGAAATGTATTGCCATGACTGATTAAGCATTGCCAGATTTCAGAGGAATTATATGAGGAGAAAAACATACTGATCTGCTCTAAGAGCTTCTGATTTTTCTTGTCAGTCTTTTAAAAATGTATAACTATGCCTCAGACCTTCCATTCTAAATAGGGCTTTCCCAGCTCTCTACAGCCGAGGTTTGTACCATCCCTGACATGGGCATGGTCAGGCAGGCCTGTAATACAGTACACAGGCTGCCAACTGTCAGCTTTTTCTCAATAGAGACCAAAACCTGATGGGTATTCTTCTTTGCCCAGTTGGGCATCTGCCCACTTGGCAGCCAGACACCCTTTACTTTTGGGGTTCATCCCATATAGTCCCCTTCCAGGACAGCTAACACATAGCTATAACAATGTCCCTCAGTGTGGGAGACTGGACACTTGCCAGTTATTCCCAAAGACTACCAAGGACTGTAGACCATCACTGGTCCACAGCTACAGCTATATTTAAATCTGTAAGAGAATTGAAGGTTAATACAACATATTAATACAATGAAACATAATATTGGCCCCATGGCCACTTCAGGCAGCTAAATCCTCCGCTACTAAACATGAGATATGGAACGGCTATACAAACATTTTATGGAGGTGACTAAAGTCCACTCTTTGACCTTTCTATATAAGGTAAAATTGTCCTTGTCTTTCTGAAGCCATGTCTATGAAGATGCAGGCATCATCTGAGTCTATTATACAATTTTCTGCAGGTATAGTCCTTTTCAAGTTGGGGTGAGTCCTGGGGTCGTGAACTTCTTTACCCACACCGAGTCCCCAGGCTGGAAAGGATGTACAGAGTCTGAGGTGGCACTGGCAGGGCATCTCGAACAAGCTTATGGGTGGCTTGTAACTTCTGTAAGGGATCACGTCCAAGTAAGGGGTACAGACATTCTGGCATGACTAGAAACGAATGAGTTACCATGTTCGTTCTGAGGTCCACAGTCCTCTTTGATGTACAAGGAAAAAGGCAGTTTGTCCCGTGGCTCTTAGAACTGTTGTCTTCTTAGATGTTACTGGTCCCATTGGCTCTGTCAAGACTGAATAGGCTGCTCCAGAATACGCCAGAAAATTAACCGGGGGTTCTACTTATCTACAAATATTTATACCTAAGTAGACATATAAGCATCAAATAAACATCCACATTTACACCTTTTCAGTGAACAAGTACTTTTACAGTATTAGGAATTTTGGCAGATAATAGGAACACTGCCCAAGTCCCCTGATGGGGGCCTGACAAGAATAGATGTGGGGGCTTTTGGCTGGGAGGTATAAAGTCTCCATTCTTTCTCTCTCTGCACTGCTAAGGACAGGATCATTGGAGAGGTTTCTTCACCTAGGCAAGGCTGTGCTGAGCCATCCGGGGCAAAAGTGGTTTCTGCTTCCATTTTGGCTAAAAGGTCTCTGTCCATTAGAGGGACCAGGTCAACTGGTAAATATAGGAATTCATGAACCACCTGATGGCCACCTAACTGATATCGGCAGGGGCGGCAGAACAGTCTGCAGCTGTGGTACCGTACCGGTAGCTCCAATAATAGTGACTTCCTGTCCTGAGAGGGGAGCTACCTTCTGAGTAACTACCAAGTGCTCTGCCGCTATATCAATCATAAAGTTCACAGTCTGGCCCCCGATATTCATTTTGACCATCGGCTCATGGGGGCCCAGTTGGAAAAAGCCCAGTCTGTCCTAGTCAGAGTCAGCTGTTGCCAATCCGAGGAGGTCTGCCTCAGGCGGCTCTGGCCAATAGTGGCTGGGTGGTTTGGATGGCCTTGCCAGCTTCTTCTGGCCTGCAACTAAACTACTCTGTCCCTTCTTACACACGCAGAACTGGACCCAAGGCAGTGAGGTTTGAGCAATTTTAAAATTCCTTAACATACATTTAATCATTCATGTAGCAGGGATGGACCGGGTTGGCTCCTCCTGAATAAAAGAACTAATCAAAATAAGGCTTATTTTCTAACTTCATTTGTCCCTGTGTGTGGACAACAAATGACACTAATCAGATTGACATACACGATTTAACCTTTGTTTAGGGAGGCAAATGCAAAGCATTTACTTCCAAGTGTCATTGGTTTAGGGAAGATAGGATTTCTGCTCAGTTTCCCTCTTTTACTTGTCCCAGCATACTGGTCTATCATGCATTCAATTTTCTTAAAATGTATTATGGCACAGGAGAAAGTTTTTTTGCTGTACACAGGTAGTTTAACCCCTATATAACTGGGCTTGGACCTCTGCCCAGAAAAAGGGAGTCTATCAGTTCAATATGCAGCCTCCGGTTTTTCTAACCCAACGAGGTTTCAGCCAGTCTCTGAGTCAGACTCCTCCTCTCTTGGAGAATTTCAAAGTCCTGATGGCTTCCAGGTCCAGGGAGAGTGCCTTTTTGTTAACGCTTAGTGCCCTGTTTTTTGCCTTTTTACCAGTTTCCTTCGTGGCAGAGCAGCAACCAGGCCTCCTTCCAGGGAGTGCACTAGAAGGGGATATCAGTCCCTCCTGTGAGCCAGCTGCTCCGCCTAGGGTCTCCCAGGGACCCAGCCAGAGCCTCCCCCAGCAAATCCAGGAAGCAACTGCCCTTTTGCAGTGGTATGAACTCAAGCAGGGGGTTCACTGGATGTAGCTGGCAGTGAAGTGCTTGCTGGCTTCTGCCTGCAGCTGCTGGCACCTGCAAGCTCTGCCCTGCAGCACTCCCGCAGCAGGCACTGTACCTTCAGCTCCAGCACCTCAGCATTCTCCAGCTTAGCCTGCACCTCAGTGCCTGCCAGCAGCTGCTGCAGCTCCTGTAGGCTCTCATTGATCCGCACGCACGCCACTTCTTCTCCACCAGGAGCTTCCTGGCCTTGCAGGCAGCTCAGGCATTCAGCCCCACCCCCACGCCCCTTCTTTGACCTGACTCTCAGGGGCTGAGTCTGCCTGGCAAACAGTTCTAAATCACCAGGGGGGCTGCGGATTCTAGCTTTGTTCCTCCTCCGCTTTTCTAGCGGGAGTTCAGTTGTTTTATTTTATTCTTAGAAACCTTAATCCTTTAATGATTACCAAAAGTGAACATTCAGCAATTTTAGATTAAAATTTATGTACGTATTTTAAATGTACTTTTACTCTTAAGATTTATCTAGACATTTTGTGATAAAACTAAGAACAGGTATCGGTTTGATTCAGCATTGGAGGGGTTAAAAGAACAAACCAGGGCAGAGAAAGACTGTGCTTACAGTTATTTTTTGTAACCTTGAAGTTCATTGATAAGACCTGTTAGGTTTGCAGCCAGCAGCATAACTGCCAACCCCCCCCCCCCAACCCCACTTATCTCAGCCCAGGCTGCTTTTCCTCACAGATTTTTTGCTCTTTTACTCTTTTATAAGCAATCTCAGAACTAAGCAATCTTGGAATTACAGGGATTTACAACCCAGGTAAGAGCAACTGATAGACAGAAATTTATATTAACTAAGTGGGCTGATTCCTTCTGTAATGGCGAGCAAAAGACTGTGAGAACTGCTAGAGATTCTTGCAGCCCATCGCGGGTCCAGTCCAAATGTTCAGCCAGTTGAATTAACAGAAATGCAAAATAAATCAAAGTAACTTTCACTTCACACAGACTAGTAATGAGCAGCCAATATAGACAAAACATTCGTATTCACACTCTCTCAGTAGACTAGCCCAGACTGGAGCTGAGCAGATAAACAAAACAATGCCCAATTCCCCAGACGGGCATGGGGGCACTCCTGGCACCCATGTCCCAGAACAGAATTCTCGACCAACCTTTTGGTGAGAACCTACCAGAGGACTTAAGACTGCATCCAGTCCCCCCTCTCGGTAGCAAATTGGCTAGTCCCACACAAACAAACAGCTGTTCATTCAGGCTTCCTCAGTATTTCGGCATTCATCCAATTCCACAATCTCTACTGTACCCCTTTAAAAAAAATTTTTAACATGTAATTGAGAACAGCAGGTTTACTTTGTCCCGACCTCATGATGATCAGTGAGGAGAGACAGACAAGGGAGGGGGTGACCTGTTTTCACAGATCCTTACTCAGTTACCCACCTGACCTAAGTCGTGGAGCCACACAAAGGAGAGGAGAGGGCAGGCCCAAACCCTCCACATTCACATACTTTCACCAAACATTCATTCAGCAAAGGCATTTAGCTACCACAACACACATTTTTTCCCAATCAATCCGAACCTTAAACTTTTGGCAAATATTCAGCATTTCTCATTCAGTAACATTTTTAAGAATAAACTTCAAAAATGCAAGACATAAGTGTTTTTATCATTTGAATTCAGTAAGCTGCAAGGTCCCAAGTTCCCAGCAGTTCTGCAAAACCACACCTGAGGCTGGCAAGCAGGTTTGGCCAAATCCATGACTTTAAAGTGACCATAATGCTTAAAGGAGTAGTTTGAGTCTGTCCCATAACGTCCGTCCAGTAAGTCCACAGAAAACAGAAAAAAAATACAAACACAGACAAATACAGCCTTCCAACTCTAGGGAAGCAAAACCAAAACAAACTTCCGGCTCCGCGGAAGCAAAACTACAGATTAGACAATGGCCATGCACCACTCGTCTCAGATTGAGGGGTTTCTTGGCCCCTCCAGATGGAGGATCGGTGCGTCCCCCGCCTCCTCCTCCCCCGTGGCCCCCCAGTGCGTCCACCTAGGCCTTTACGGGCAATAGAGATTTCAGAAGTGAGCTCACACAGGACAGAACACACTAAATAGAATAGACAACACACAGACACTTACCGTGGTCAGTCAAACTCTCCCGATCAGGGTTCCTCGTGAGTCTTGGGGGTCGTGGACGAGCCCCCAAATCCTTTGCCCAGATTTCAAGATCCCCCAAGAGAGACCACTAGGGAACAGAGTCCGATGCAAACACATAGAGTCTTTTATTCAAGCCCGGGACTTGGTCCCCCCCATGCCTCCATTACTGGATACAAGAGAGAGCCCCAAGTCCCAAGGGAACAACGAATTTATAGGGCTTGGGGTCGGGTGTGGGGGCACACTGGGACCACTGATTTGGCCGATTCTGGTTGGTTGAGTGAGGGCCGGGGGCTAGTGACGCAAAGGCAGGGTGCAGCTAGGGTCTGGTTAGACAAAGACAGGGGGGTGGCTAGCATACTCTTGGTCTTGGGCTAGTTTCCCCCGCTTCCACATTGGCTGAGATAATGGCAGGCTGAGTAACTGATACATTCTGTGGCTTTCCTGGGAGAGGAGTTAGAGACACAGCTATCAGTTCTGTTCTGTCCCTTCAATAACCTGGCAGTCCCATAACTCCCAAGGGGTCCCAGATTGCATGAGGGCGCAGGTCAAGCTGTGGGATGACACTGGTGCTTGAATTTCATTCACCGGGCCTCTAATCATTTCATAATTTATCACCCATTTAGCATGGTTCTCTTCTAATGCTGAATAATTTAAAGTAGAAACTGAATTTTGGTAATGATGGCCATATAGATTTTACTGCTTTTTAGCTGTATTTAACGGCTCATATGAAGGGCACTGAATCGCCTTCAAATATGAGAAATATTACATTCCCATAAATATTACTATGTTCCAGTGCTAATTCTTTCCACTAATGCCACTAAGTGAGCCTTTCACTAATTTTCTTTGCTCACTAGCTCATCCAAAATTGAAATGGGCAGGATGCTTGTCTATATTCAAGTGCAGAGGCATATTCTTCTTAACTACACTGATGCTATCAATACTTTCAATTTTCCAACATAATTTATAGTGAGGGTCTCTATGTTAGATTTTAAAACATCTCTTTACTAATATGAATAAGTCACTTTTACCTGATTTCTTCAAAACTATGTGCATGCACTGATTTGGAACTTGCAATGCCTGACTCTTTCAAGTGTGCCTTCCCACCCTTGTTTTCATTAAATCACCATCAGAACCCACATTAATTACTTTTCAGTCTGTTGAGAAAATGCAGACCATCCTCGGGTTACGTTGGACTCGAAGTACATCATTTTGTGGTTACAGTGCCATCCTCTGAGTATTTATTTTAAAAAAACTTCCATCATTCATATGTATTTACATATGTGCTTTATGTTTTTTATTATTTACTAGAGGCAAGGTGCACAAAAATTTGTGCACTGGAGGGGGGCCCCTGAGCCCAGCTAGGCCCCTATCACATACTGGGAGCCCTCAGGGGATGCCCTACTCCCTGCTCAATGCTCCCTTTGGGGAGTGGGCCTAAGCCACAGCCTGGCCTCCCTTTGTGGGCGGTGACCAGGGTGATCAGGCAAAGGCATCAGCTCAATCACCCCGCTGTTGCAGCCACTGCCAGTCAACCTCAGCTACCCAGGTGTTTTCATCAACACGGACTCCAGTTCCTTTACTATGAAAAAAATGACAACTTTCTTTAGTCATTTTCAAGATGTGTCTTTCATAGGATATGACATTTCTTTCTTTCTTACTTCCTTTTCTTTCTCCCTTCCTTCCTTCCTTCCTTCCTTCCTTCCTTCCTTCCTTCTTTCCTTCCTTCCTTCCTTCCTTCCTTCTCACCTGAGAATATGTTTCCATTGATTTTTCAAGAATGTGGAAGAGAAAGGGAAAGACAGAGAGAAACATCAAAGTGAGAGGAACACTTTGATTGGTTGCCGCCTGCATGAGCCCTGACCTGGGCCCAGGCCAGGGAGGAGCCTGCAACCTATGTACATGCCCTTAGCCAGAATTGAACCAAGACTCAGCAGTGGGCAGGCCAAGGCATTATTCACTCAGCAAAACCAGCAAGGATAGTATATGACATTTCCTACCCCTCCAGCAGTGGACCTTCCTTTTTTCTCCAGGAGTGCGGTAAAAACCCCTAAATAACCTATTTTGATTCTTATTACCCAATTTACTAAGAATATTACCAGTGGCATAGAGGGAGCTTAACTAATGAGCAGTCAAAAAAGGTGTTTCCTCTGGAGTTCACACCAATTGCCGTCTTGGTCCCTGCCCAGGCCTAATGCCTGTGGTCCAGTCATTAGCTCTGGGCAAGGGACCACCAACTCCCTCAATCATCCTCTCAGACCCTGCTCCCCATGATCACTGGCTCTTCCCCTGCTCCCCGCCAAGGCCAGTTGCCTCCCTGCTCCCCGAAATTGCTGGCTCTGCCCCTGCACAGGGCTAATGCCTCTGGCCGGGGCATTAGGCCTGGGCATGGGACCCCCAACTCTCCAGGATTGCCAGATCCACCCCTGCCAAGGCCTAATGTCATGGGCAGGAGACCCCATGCTCCCCTCAATCACAGGCACCTCCACTCCTCAAACCTAACGTCTCTAGCAAAGGCATTAGACCTTGGAAGGGACCAATAGTACCCCTGCAATTACCGGCTCCAGCCCTGCCCAGACCTAATGCCACTGGCAAAGGCATTTGGCCTAGGCAGAGGACCCCCAGCTCCCACCAACGCCAACTCCTCTCCTGCTCCCCACCATCGCTGGCTTACCCCCTGCTACCCACCAACCCAGCTCCGCCCTTGCCCAAGCCTAACGCTTCTGACCAAGGCATCAGACCTTGGCAGGGGTCCTCTCAGCTCTGATTGCAGGCTCCAATAGCCTATAGCCATTGGGCACCTAGTTATGCAATTTAACCGCCATCTTTGTTGGTGGTTAATTTGCATATTGTGCTGATTAGCCAATGGGAGGTTAAGGGAAGATACTGTCAGTTACCCTGTTTGTCTATTATTAGATAGGATTTAGCACAAGTAAAGGACAGGAATCGTTATTTTCCTTTTAATTTTTAATTTTTATATTTTATTTTTTTTATTGTTTCACCTCATTACTACTGTGTATGTGTGCTCCATATGAGTGATGTAGATGCTTATTTAGGTGGGTTCTGATTTACAGCAAAAATCATTATGACGTGCTGCAGGAATAGATCTTAAATGTAACATGAGGACCTATTATACTTATATTCTATTGATTAAGATGTAGTTATTTGGTCTCTGTATTTCCTCATTAAGTATATGATTGTTGGAAGCACAAAGTATATCTTTATATATTTATATGACTCTTAGATTACTCATTCAATAAGAAATAAAAACTGTGGTGGGGGGCAAGCCGGGGAGGTCAAGGGGAAAAAAAAAAAAAAAAAAAAAAAAAGGAGACATCTGTAATATCCTTTGAAATACTTTAAGCAATGAAAAAAAAATTAAAAAATGAAAGCCTTATTCTTATAAAAAGATATGGCCTTATAATTAAATGGCCTAATACATTTTAGGGTAGGGCACCATTTCCAAAGTATTCTCAGAAGATCATGGCTTGAAATTTAGGGTGTATCCTTGAACACCCTATTGGAAACAAGAGCCTTAGTTGGGCTCCCTCATGATCCAAACAGAGACAGAAACAGTAAGAGACATGGCAGGTTTCTGTTACTATATGAATACTGAGCATGTCTCAATGCACATTTCCTGATGGTGCTATTGATCAGAATGTGCGCTCACAGGACATTAGGGCCTTCATGCTCACTCCATCCTGAAACCACATGAAAAGGAGCGGATTGGACAAGAATGTTAGCAGGGACTTTACAATGCAGAGGGATTCTGAAGAAGATTGAAAAAGGGGGCAGAACCTTAGCCAGTTTGGAACAGTGGACAGATCACCGACCTTCAGACTGAAGGGCCCAGATTTGATTCAGGTCAAGGGCATTTGCCAGGGTGTGGGCTCAATCTCCAGTCTGGGGCACGCAGGAGGAACTGATCAATGATTCTCTCTCATCATTGATGTTTCTAACTCTCACTAGCTCTCCTTTACTCTCTGAGATAAGTAAAAATATATTTAAAAGATTGGTGGCAGAATAAGTGGATGCTACAGGGACATGCTCCCAGGAACAAACTGATATTCCAACTAAAATACAGAACAACTTCCTGAATAATCAATGGAAAACTCACAGGAGAGAACCCTGACACCCGAGGATCGAAGGTGGAGGCCACTTAGACACCGGTAGGAGGAGAGGAGGCTTGAAGGGGCGGGCCTGACACCCACAGACAGCAACTGAAGTCTCAGAGAGATATCTCAGCTGTGGAGGACTGCCACTGAGAACTCTGGGTCTAATCCCCAAGCTGGGCCTCCTAGCAGAGAGCACCAGAACTGAGGAGGGTACCCATATAACCTGTGGATGTGAATAGCAGCAGGGCACTGTCTGCCAGGGAGAGACAGCTAGAATTTCAGGCATCCTCTTAAAGGGCCACCACACAAATTTCCCTGTGGAGCCACACAGCTTGTGCCCTGGCAAAGGGAGGGTGAAGTGGACTGGAGCTGTGAGGGAAAAAGTCAGAACTGGGGAGTCAAGGGTTCCAGCACAGAAGACAGACACTTCAAGTTTCCTGGGAGGAGTCATTTCCTCATGCAGCAGAGAAAATCTTTCCCACACAGACATTTGCCTTTCCTGGAGGTGACACAATTAACACACACTACTGGTAAACACCGTGCCCTGAGGACACTTAAGAGATTATAAATAACAATTAACCTCCAGGCAGAGGCAACTGCACCACCCTGTTGAAACAAACTCTTGCTATAACCTGAGGACCATTGCCTTGGAGGCAAGTTAAGTTGGAATCCTATCAGTCTATAGACAGAGGAGGTCTCTGGAGGCTTTGAGTCTTTGCCTGACCTACTTAGTCAGAAACATCCTTTAACAATGTTCTGCACTAGAGACTGATAGGCAGACAGGTCTACCTAACTTGTCACCACAAACCCACACAGAAAGCCAGAAAGAGGAAATAAAGAAACAACCCCCAAATGAAGAGAACTAGAGAATTCTCCAGATATAGAGAGAGGTGAAGCACAGAGAAGACATTTATCTGAATCTGACTTCAGAGTTATGAAGTTAAAAGAGCTCAACAGCATGAAAAAAGATATAGTGACTATGAAAAGAAGAACCGTCCTAGATATAAAATGACATAATACAAACAGGAGGACCACTTACATAACAGTATTAGAATAGCGAGTGTGCCAAAAGAGGCAGGAGGGGAGAAAGGCATAGAGAAGGTCTTTGAAGAAACAATGGCAGAACACTTACCTAACCTGGTAAAGGAAAATCCCACACAAGGTCAAGAGCCAAAGAGAACCCCAAAGAAGTACCCAAACAAACCCATGCACAGACACATCATAATTAAAATGCCAAAAATTAAAAAAAAGAGAATCTTCAAGGCAGCAATTGAAAAGAAAACTGTTAGCTACGAAGGAGTGCCCATAAGGCTGAGTCCTGATATCTTATCTGAAACTCTACAGGCCAGAGGGATTGGCATGAAGTACTCAAGTTAATGGGAAGTAAGGATCTGAGACCAAGATTACTATATTCGGCAATTCTTTCCTTCAATATAGACAGTCAAATACAAGCTTCATAGACAGAAAAAAGCTAAAGGAGTAAGTTGTCAGCATTACAAGAAATGTCAAAGGGATTGCTGTCATGAGAAAAAGAAACAGAGACAGAAACTTAGCCATACACAAAGGAAATGGAAAGAAATAAATACCTATCAATAATAACTTGAAATATAAATAGGTAAATTCTCCAATCAAAAGGCATAGGGTATCAAAATGGATACAAAAATATGATGCAAGTATATGCTGTCTACAGGAGTGCCATCTGAAAACAAAAGACACACAAAGGATTGGAGTGAAGGAATGGGAAAATTTCCATGCAAATGGAAAGAAAAAAAAGCTGGAATAGAAATATTCATATCAGGAAAAAAGACTTTTTAATAAAGACCATCACAAGAGACAGAAAGGTCACTGCATGATACCAAAGGGATCAACCAGCCGAAAATATTACCCTAGTAAAAATATATTCAACCAACATAGGAATATATATATATATATATATATATATATATATATATACACACACACACATATATATATATAATCTCCTATCTAATAAAAGAGAAACATGATAATTAGCATACGACCGGTACCCTTTCCATTGGCTAATCAGCGAGATATGCAAATTAACTGCCAGCCAAAATGGCGTCCGGCACCAGGCAGCTTGAAACTAACATGAGGCTTGCTGGCTTCTGTGACAGAGGACTCCAACGTTCCCCGCCTGCCTTGCCGGCCTCTGAGCTTGCAGTTTCAGAAAGATTGTAACAAATATAGAAGCTAAACAAACCCCCAGAAACCTGCTTTCAGTGAGCCCGGGATCTCAGAGCTGGAGTTATACAAGCCAAACCAGCCAGATACCTTCTTTCAGCAGGAGAGGCCTCAGAGCTGGAGCCAGAGCTAAAGCTGGCCCAGAATAAAAAAAGAAAAAAAGGAGCAGTTGGGAGCTTCAGTTGGCCTGAAAACAGCCCACAGCCCCTCACCCAGACTGGCCAGGCACCCCAGTGGGGACCTCCACCCTATCCAGGACACCCTTCAGGGCAAACCAGCCAGCCCCAAACATGAACCAGGCCTCTATCCTCTATAGTAAAAGGGTAATATGCCTCTCAGCACTGGGATCAGCTGAGCCATGAGTTCTCTCAGCACCAGGATCAGTGGAGCCTAGAGTCCTCCCGGCACTGGGATCAGTGTGACAGGTGGCAGCACCCAAACCCACTGATCTCCCTGAGGCTCTGTGTGTGACGGGGCGGGGCCACAACCTCCCTATCCGCCCTGCTCTGTTCATGACAGGGGAAGGTGCCCCAAACCCCTGATAAGCCCTGCTCTGTGCCTGATAGGGGGGAGCTCCCCAACCACCTGATCACCCTGCGGCTCTGTGTGTGACAGGGTGCAGCGCCCCAACCCCCTGATCTGCCCTGCTCTGTGTTTGACAGGGTGCTGTGCACCAACCCACCCCCCAGGGGCCCTGCTCTGTGTGTGACGGGGTAGAGCCATTACCTCCCCATCGGCCCTGCCCTGAGAGTGACGGTGGCGGCGCCCAAACCCCCTGATCCGCCCTGCCCTGAGTGTGACCGGGGGCTGTGTCCCAACCCCCCAATTGGCCCTACCCAGAGCATCACGGAGGATGGCATCGCAACCTCCCAATGTGCCCTGCTCTGTGCATGACAGGGGAAGGCGCCCCAACTCACCAATCAGCCCTGCTCTGAAACTGACCATGGGCTGCACCTAGGGATTGGGCCTGCCCTCTGCCACCCGGGAGCAGGCCTAAGCCAGCAGGTCGTTTTCTCCTGAGGGGACCCAGATTGCGAGAGGACACAGGCTGGGCTGAGGTACCCCCTTCGCCCCGAGTGCACAAATTTTTGTGCACCAGGCCTCTAATATATATATATATATATATATATATATATATATATATATATATATATATATATAAATTCAAAGAATTGTAAGAAAATAGTATGAACAACTATATGCCAAAATGCTGGACAATGTGGATGAAATAGATGAAGTCAGTAAAAAATGCAAACTACCAAAATTGATTCAGAAAGAATTAAGAAATCTGAATAGGCTCATAACAACTGATGAAATAGAAGCAGTAATCGAAACACTTCCAACCAACAAAAGCTCAGGTCCAGACAGCTTCGCAGGGGAGTTCTACCAAACATTCAGAAAACTACAATCTATACTCCTCAAACTTTTTCAGAAAAACAAAGAGGAAAGAATACTTACAAACTGTTTGTATGAGGCCAGCATTATTCTAATTCCAAAACAAGGTAAAGACACGACAAAGAACGAGAATTACAGGCCAATATGTCTGATGATGACAGATAGTAAAATCCTCAACCAAGTATTAGCAAATCACATCCAGCAGTATATTAAAGGACCAAATGCCATGATCAAGTGGGATATATTCCAGGGATGCAAGACTGGTATGATATTAACAAATCAATAAATGCGATATAACTCATAAACAAACTGAAGTGTAAAAATCATGTGATCATATCGATAGACACAGAAAAAGAATTGAAAAAATCCCAACACCCAATTGTGATAAAAACTCTCAGCAATGTGGTAATAGAGGGACCATACTCAACATGATAAAGGCCATATATGAGAAACCCACAGCCAACATCATACTCAATAGGCAAAAGCTAAAACCATTTCCCCTAAAAGAATAGGAACAAGACAGTGATGCCTGGGTGGGGGGTGGAGCCGGTGATTGGGGGGATATGAGGGTCCGCTTGCCTAGGCCTGAAGCCTGGCTCAGAGGCGTCAGGCTCGGGCGGGGTGTGGAGCAAGCGATCAGAGGGAGATGTGGGTCCCCTGCCCAGGCATGATTCCTGGCCAGAGGCCTCAGGCCTTGGCGGGGGCCAGAGCCAGTGATCGGGGGGAGATGTGGGTCCCCTGTCGAAGCCTGACACCTCTGGCGGAGGTGTCAGGCCTGGGCAAGGGGCCGATCCTGCGATTGGATGGTGATGGGGGTCAACGTCTGAGGGCTCCCAGTATGTGAGAGGGGGCAGGCTGGGCTGTGAGACAGTATCCCCCCTCGCCCCAGTGCATGAATTTTGTGCACCGGGCCCATAGTTATAAATAAATATATTGATGGTGAGGGTGCAGTCCCTGAGGAGAGGGCGGACTGCACTCTCTGTTGGAGGAAAGGTCCAGTGGATCTTCTCCCTGTAAAAGCAGAGAACGTGGAAAAGCACTCTCTGAAGGAAAAATGTGGTGGTTTTAAAATTCCAATGGCTACAGGCCTTCTTCCTTTCTCCCCCTACTTCTTTGGCAACCTCATATGTCTAAACATACTTTTCCAAAGTCTTTGTTAACTTAAAAAATTGGAGTTGCTTACATTAAGTAAAAAAACTTATTAAAACTCTAAAGTTTTTGAAATAACAAAATTTTGCAATATTTATTTGAGTTTGACTCGAATGAAAAAACAAAGGACATATTTGAATCTATTAATTAAATAAGTCTTTGTTAATTTTATTGGAAATATATCCATAAAAATGTGAAGGTATTACTAAACTAAGAAATGCTAAGTATTTAACTTACCACCTAAAATTTAAGGCTTCCAAGAGTTAAAAGTTCAAATTAAATTGGGAGAAATTATGTGCTCGTAATGATACAATGCATAAAGTTTAGAAATTCATTATCAAGAAAAATAATTCAAGTGATTTCTCTGGAAAAACTTAGTAGTACAAAATATATTGTAGTCCTTATGTGTACTATGTGTGGTAAAATGTCAACCTAGGATATACTATTTTATTGGACTGATTAAAAAAGAGGATTAATTCTATGGTCAGAACCAAATTTTTATTTTTAAAATCCAGTTTAAATTTTTGTAGTAGAGCTCAGGAAGTATGTCTCAATGCTGTGGCTGTTGCAATGGTGTGAGCACACTCCACCATGACATGCTTCCTCGGCACACCAGGAAGTAGCAAAGCCCGCCTGAACTAACTCCTAGAGCCACATGCATAGTACCCCAGCCTTTCAGCCATTGGTTGCCTATAGCAATGTGTCTCCCTCTGATTGGTCGCCTATAGCAATGTGTCTCCCTCTGATTGGTCCCCTCATGCTATATATACCCCTGTAGTTCCTCAATTAAACGGATCTGCGTCAATGAACCTGGTCCCCGGGGTCGTGCATGCAGACGCCCTAGCGCGTTGGGGCCCCGTCGTCCTCACCCCCGAGGGATCCCCTGCTTCAAATTTTATTGATCTATTTTAGAATAATTACAACAAATGTATAATGTAATGTTTGGGTTACACATATTTGTGATAGTCTTTCCATGTTAAATTTCAAGACTTTAACCAAGAGATAGCTTTGAAACTTTTCAAGTTCCCTGGAATAATTCAAGGGTTTACTCTCTTCTTAAAAGAAATATTTTAGGAAAAGAAATATTTTCAAACCAAATTACGCCGATCTAATATACTTGAAATCACTTGAAGCTTCATCAAATAAAAATCAATAACTGTGTTCTCTTTACATACACGTATTTTAAATGTTATAAAAGTTTCACCATTTAAGGAAGGGCAGGACAAAGTTGCTGAATACTTCTTAAGCAACATCGGACTATTCAGCAGCAGAATTTTAAGATGGGAGCCCTGACAGTCTGATCTTTAGATAGGCCAGGGGTAGTGCAAAACCTGGACTTCACAGGTCAAATGTATAAGTTTACTTACTTTGCTTTCTCAATAAAGATGCATACTTTAGTCACTTAACAAATTAGCTTTTTACAATATAATCAAGTTCTCATATAAACTCAGTTATATGAGAAGCAGATATTTTATTAGCAATTGGTTCTAACACAGTCCAGAGTAAAATATCTGTACCTATACAAATGAGCACTATCCAAAAGAATGATGTTTAAAAGTAAATTTTAACCTTAATAGAAAGGAGAAATTTTAAAATCTCTCCTGCTACTATTTACAAGGTAAACAAAAAGTAATTATTCGAGCATTAAATCTCACCATTAATAAGACACCATAAAAAAAAGAGTTACTTTTACTTCATCTGTATGCATTGCACAATTGGCCAGCATACCTCTCTCTTATTGGTATTTCTTAAAAGGAACCAAGTTTGTAGCTCTATTTAAAAGAAAGAAAAATGTTTTTAAAAGAGACTCCCTAAATGTGGCCTAGAAATTACTCTGGAAGAAAAAAACAGGAGCAGATTCCCTTCAAATATCTAGAAAACTGTAATTAAAAATAAATGTATTAGGCCTCATAAAGAAAAGTAAACAATTTTCATTTTGCCTCCGTAAACAACGCTTATGTCCATATACTCAAAGACTGATAGCAAAAACCTTACTAGTGTCATTTGCTGTCCCCAGCCAATGACAAAGGAAGTTAGGAAATAAGCCTTGTTTTAGACTGATTTAAATTAGCAAATGAAAATCAAAGAATATTCAGGGGAACTTAGTTGGAATAGGCAGAAACCTATTCCTGGAGCAGTCACTGTTTTTACTGATAGTTCATCTCATGGTAAAGCTGCTTATAATGCAAAGAATTCAGACGAAAGTAATTCACACCAGTCATACTTCTGTGCAAACAATAGAATTAGAAACAATCAAGGCTGACTTGCAGGATTTCCAAAAGCCTCTTAATATTATCTCTGATCTGCCTATGCTGCTGGCCTGGTAAACAGAACTGCAACTACTGAATTTAAATGGCTGTGATCGATGCCTATCTATACTATTTGAACAAGTTCTGGTCCTTTAACAAAAGGAAATGCATACGCCTATCAATTAGTTATTTTATTAAACAGGCCAGGGAAATTTCATCAACTTTTACATCAGCCTGCCAAACAGATTATCAAGAAATGTCCCTCTTGCATGTTATATCTGCTACAAGAGCCTCTAAATCCCATTTTGAAAAACAAAAGTGGGGGAATAGTGAAGAAATCTCCTATAAGTAGACCACACCAAGCCTTAATTACTTTAAATTTTTCCCTTGTAATGCTGATGGCAAGACACTCATAGAATTACAGTGGTGTCAGAATAAGCCAAAGCAAAATGGTCTGGTTAAATGGAAAGATACCGAGTCTAGTTTATAGAAGGGTCCCTTTATTAACCTTTGGTCGAGGATATACTTGTGTGTTTCCATAAAACTCCTCCAAGGCTGTGTGGTTCCTGAAACATGAATCTGAGAGAGGAACTGACCAGACTACTGCAACCACAGATAGCATGGCCCCAAGCAAAACACTGAGGAGTCAGAGGAGACACATCCAGAGATGGGGGATGGTGAAGACGCCTTTCCATGCTAGCACTCATCATCGGTGCATTGGTGCAGGTTGCCCATGACAAAGCCAAAAAAGTGCAGACCTACACTGACATTTCTCACCATTTGTCCACCATCCAGAACTTGAACATCATTGCTGTCATGTCACAAGCTAACAGTGACTGGTAAAGGTGCTGGAAGCCGGTCCATCCTTGCTGCTTGACACAGTCGCTGCCGGATAGAAACATCTGCACAGCATATGTGTCAAGGGGCCTAGCCTATATAGCATACTGTTCTTAATATGTTTGCTCCCCTTAGCGCTGTGTGTTTTAACCGAGGTCACCTCTCCGATAGGTTGTTTCCCCAGGTAGGGATTTTTCCATGAAGTTAGGGAGGGGATGAAACTCCTTAACTAAGTGCCAGGCGGGTAGTTAATCACTTTAACTACAAATAATCATGCTTAAGCTACATAATCTTTACTCCCTGGAATGCAGATAAGAAACGCCCTAACCTTTGTAATAGAAATTGACAGGATTAAAATCAACTGGTATAAATATGGATGTAACAAGACAATAAACAGCAGAACCTCTCTGGAGATCCAGACCAGAACTTGGCTGGAGATCCTGGCTAGGCTGCTGATCAACTGAACACTGTCTCCGTGTCCTTCCTTCTTCGCCGACTCTGTCTACGCCTTTGGGAACCCCTGGACCTGCTGGGGTTGGACCCCGGCATCTGGCGCCCAAACAGGGACCCTTAGTTAAGCCCCCCACCCCCCCACCCAGTACTTTGGAGGGATAGGACTCTACCGTAGGGTGCTGCAGACCCCCCACCCCCCATAGAGGATAAGTAGGGTAAGGGGTAGTTAGTAGAGAACTTAGATTGACAGGATGGGTCATACTGAGTCTAAAGAAAAAAGACTCTATTAATCTTTTAACGCATATGCTTGCTAGCAGAGGAGTTAAGGTTACTCCCAGTCAGACAGAAAGTTTTATAGAAGATGTATGTCAATGGCTTCCTGAGGATGGAACTGTTAATTTAGAAACTTGGACTAAAGCAGGAAAGCAATTAAAGAACTATTACAGCTATCATGGATCTGAGAAGGTCCTGCCAAATGTCTTTTCCCTCTGGAATTCAATCTGTGACACCTTGACACCAGAGGCAAAAACGATTGAACTTTCTCAAAATTTAAATAGTCCCTCGGCTCCACCCAGAGAGGATACATCATTATTGTCTTCAGCTCAATCTAAAAGCAATTTAGCTATGGCTACTGATCAGGAGGAGAATAAATATCATAAACATGACCATTGGTCCTTTCCAGTCAGTAGAGAGGAGAGAGGCCCTCCCGTTCAAAACAGGCTCCCCAAGTTAGAAAGGAAGCCTGTGGCTCCTAGGAGCTCCATGTCTAAATTTCAAAGGGTGATAAGAGAAGCTGAAGCTAATGGAGATCTTGAATTCTCACTCTGCTTCCCAGTTGCATATGATAATGAGTCTGGTGGGGACGGAAACCCCACCTGGGAGCCTATACCTTACATAGTACTTAAAGAATTAAAATTGGCCTGCTCTGAATATGGACCTCTAGCTCCTTACACACAAACCTTGGTAGAAACCCTAGCCAGTAAATGGATGACTCCTTATGATTGGTCACAGGTTTGTAAAGCCTGTCTCTCAGGAGGCCATTACTTATTATGGAAAACTGAATATGATGATCTTGCTAAGAAAGCTGTAGCCACTAGGAAAAAAACCAGAAAAGGAATAACCCTAGACATGATATTAGGAGAAGGTGATTTTAACACGGCTCTGGAGCAAATGAATATGCCCACAGAGGCACTTACCAAAGTAACCAGTTGTGCAGGAAATGCCTGGAAATCCCTACCTTATACAGCAGGAAAAACAACCACCCTTACAGAGGTTAAACAGAAGGTCGAGGAACCATATCAGGATTTCCTTTCTCGCCTCATACAGGCAGTCAAGAGAGTAATCAATAACAAAGAGGCAGCCGATATCCTAATCAAACAACTGGCTTTTGAAAATGCTAATAATACCTGTCAGGCTTTATTAAGGCCGATTCGCAGAACAGGAACTATAAATGATTTTATAAAACAGTGTGCTGATGTAAGTCCAGCAGGGTGTAGCTATAGCTGCAGCTCTCAAAGCGGAGACATACCCTCAATATGTACAGGGTATAGGACAAGCCAGCAATAATACAGGTAATAAAAGAAATATGAACTGCTACTCTTGTGACTTATCTGGGCACTTTAGCAGAGAATGCCCAAATAAAAATAATAATACTCAGGCCAGATGGCAAGCTCCTCGACAGCCTGGAAATACATTAGGGAATAATATTAATCCTCCAAAAACCGTTTGTCCCCGATGTCAGAAAGGATTCCATTGGGCAAAGGAATGTAGATCAAAATACCATAAAAATGGTCGGCCTTTAAACTCAAGAAATAGCTCCCAAGGAGGTTATATCCCATCACCTCAATTGGGAAACTTGAGAAGGGGCCAGCCCCAGGCCCCTGCAATAATAGGGGCATCAACCTTCAACCCCTCTGCAAATTTCGATCAGTCAGTGACCTCTTCAGGGCAACCCCACGCAGTGCAGGATTGGACCTCCACTCAACCACCCATGCAATACTAACCCCAGACTCGCCATAGCAGCCATTCCTACAGGAGTGTCTGGGCCGCTGCCTGAGGGAACTGTAGGTTTAATATTAGGACGGAGCTCCACCTCGTTACAGGGGATCTTAGTCATCCCAGGAGTTGTTGATGCAGACTACACAGGAGAAATACAGATTTTACTTTCCCCACCCACCACAACTATACAGATTCAGCCCAACCAGAGAACTGCCCAATTACTCCTGTTACCAATACATAAAATAGAGACAGCTGTTACCCAGAAAGCTAGAGGGGCCGGAGGCTTTGGATCTAGTGATGCAGCATTTTGGATACAAGAAATCCATGCTACTAGACCTACAGAAATTTTACAAATTCAGGGAAAACCAACTGGAGATCTATTGGATACAGGAGCAGATGTTTATTGCATAGCAGGGAAGGATTGGCCCTCTTCATGGCCCACGCACACCACCTCTACTTCCCTAGTAGGACTAGGAAAGGCATCTAATGTAAAAAAGAGTTCTCAGATTTTAACTTGGGCTGATGAAGATCAACATTCAGGAACATTCTGTCAATATGTAATTACGACTATCCCCTTTACATTATGGGGAAGAGATATCTTATCTCAAATGGGAGTTCTATTATATAGCCCTAGTGATAGAGTAACATCACAGATGCTAGACACGAGATTTAATCCAGGAAAGGGATTAGGAAAAGAAAGTAATACCTCACACTCCTCGACAGGATTTATAATTGGGGCCATTGCCCTTAGGACTGCTGATCCCATAGTCTGGAAATTGTCACAACCAGTATGGGTTGAGCAATGGCCCTTAACATCTGAGAAAATATCAGCAGCCCGACAATTAATTGATCAGCAATTAGCAGAGGGACATATAGAGCCATCAAATAGTCCCTGGAACACACCCATATTTGTAATAAGAAAGAAATCAGGCAAGTGGAGACTTTTGCAAGATCTAAGAGCCATAAATGCCACCATGGAAGATATGGGCTCCTTACAACCTGGATTGCCCTCCCCTGTGGCAATTCCACAGGAGTATTGTGTTGTTGTTATTGACTTACAGGATTGTTTTTTCACTATACCTCTTCACCTGGCTGATTGTCAAAGATTTGCATTCAGCATACCATCAGAAAACTTTAAACAACCTTATCAGAGATATCAATGGAAGGTTCTCCCACAAGGGATGAAAAATAGTCCTACATTATGTCAAAAGTTTGTAGATCAGGCATTGCAAGTTATTAGAAAGAAATTTTCAGATCTATATCTTATCCATTATATGGATGATATTTTACTAGCTCATAAAGATCGGGCTACTTTACAGGAAATTCTTACTCAGACCGCCCTTGCTTTAGAAGAACATGGTCTAAAAATAGCCCCAGAAAAGATTCAGATTGAACCTTCTTTTTCCTACTTAGGCAGAATATTACATACCTCTACTATCACCCAACAGCCTTTACAATTAAGAAAAGATCATTTAAACACATTGAATGATTATCAGAAACTATTACGTGATATCAACTGGGTCAGGTCATATCTAAAAATAACCACTATTGACTTAAAACCTCTATTTGACATTTTGAAGGGAGATTCTAACCCTAAGTCTCCCCGACAATTAACTGTAGAAGGAGAAAAGGCTATAGCAAAAATAGAACAGGCCATCAATAAACAGCAACTACAGTGTCTAGATTATTTCAAATCTTGGGCCTTAATTATTCTAGCCACTAAATATACTCCTACAGGATGCTTGTGGCAGGAAGGACCATTAGAATGGATACATTTACCTGTCACTCCTAAGAAGATTATACCACCCTATCCCTCCCTAGTGGCCACTCTCATTATCAAAGGTAGACAATGCAGTATCGAACTCTTTGGAAGAGAAGTTACTGAGATAATAATACCTTATAAAAGAGAACAATTAGACACACTATTACAATTTGAAGAAGAGTGGCAGATAGCTATAGGTAACTTCCCAGGACAAATTTTACATAATTTGCCAAGATCACCTATATTGCAATTTCTCTCCCTACATCCATTTATATTTCCTATTAAATGTTCAAAAGAACCATTATCACCTCCTGCCTCCTTGGTATTCACAGATGGTTCCTCTAATGGTAGGGCAGTAACAATCATTGACTCAATAATCCATGTTCAACAAACTCTAGAGACTTCAGCTCAGAGAACAGAGCTTTTGGCAGTCATTTATGCTTTTGAACAATTGCAATAGGTTCCCTTTAACTTGTACACTGACTCTCAATATATAGTTAAATTATTTCCTCATATTGAGACCGCCTCTCTCCCACAAGGAAGAACAGCCATTTTCTCTTTGTTAACTCAGCTACAAACTTACATTCATAAACGAGAAAAGGCTTTCTATATTGGACATATTAGAGCTCATTCCTGCCTACCAGGACCCTTAAGCGAAGGAAATTATCAGGCTGATTTACTAACTCACCCAGTAGTTTGTACAGCTCTAGAAGAAGCCAGGCGGTCTCATGCCATTCACCATCAAAATGCTTCTGCTCTCCGTCTATATTATCGCATATCTAGAGAAGCTGCTCGAAGTATTGTGCGTGACTGAGGCCATTGTCCTACTCATTTTCCTAGCCCTGCTACTGGAGTTAATCCAAGAGGACTTAGACCCTGTGACTTATGGCAGATGGATATTACTCATGTCCCATTTTTGGCAAACTTTGCTATGTGCATGTTTGTATTGATACCTTTTCTCATCTTATCCTTACTTCTGCACGTACAGGAGAAGCCTTTAAAGATGTAAGTCAACATCTATTCCAATGCTTTTCCTACCTAGGAATACCAAGGGCACTTAAAACAGACAATGGGCCTGCCTATACCTCTAGAGCTTTTAAAAACTTACGCTCTACATTCGGCATCGCACATACTACAGGAATACCCTACGATCCTCAAGGCCAAGCAATAGTAGAAAGGGCTCACCAAACTTTAAAAACACAAATTAAAAAATTACAAGAAAATGAGTTTAAATATTCCTCTCCTCATCATGTTCTACAACATACTCTATTTGTAATTAATATAATAAATGTAGATTCTGAGGGAAATTCCCCAATGTACAGGCATTGGAACCCTGATTTAACTAAACCTAAAGCCCTCGTCAAATGGAGAGACTTGCTTACAGGAGCCTGGAAGGGACCTGATGTACTTTTAACCTGGGGGAGAGGATATGCTTGTATATTTCCACAGGATGCAGACTCACCTGTGTGGATTCCAGACCGTCTAGTCCGACCTTATGTCTCACCGCCCGCCATCTCTGCCTCATCATAGCACACCGGACCAGTGCCAATCTGCAGCAGATGTGCAGCCCTGAGCTGGAACAATCTGTCCATTGGGAGGATCACATGTGCCTCCTTTTTGTCTTTCCACATGTCCCAGCTTTGCCCCACATCTCCTTTCCTTTTTTCCTTCTTTAAAAATCTAACTACTTGTTTGCTGCTTCTTTGGCCTTTCTCCTTCTTTCCTGAACACAGCCTTTTCTAGAATCTCCCTACCCTACTGTTCCAGGAAGGGCACCTCCCTTTTATGCCGTGACTAGGGGTGTTTGCTATATGTCCCATACAAGGAGTTGTCTTGTGCCAAGGGCCTGACATCCTGGGCTAGAAAGCCCTGTTCCGGGACTCTCCTTTGTCCTGTATTGGCCCCTCTTTTTTACCCTTGTGTCAAGAGGGACCATCTTCTTACAATCCAATTGCCCATAGCTGTTGCATGAGCTCTCTGTTAATGCTGTGGTTGAAGCCTCATGGTGGCTGGTACCATGGATATGTCTCTCACCCAATAGCGTGAGCTGGGCCCTCCCTGGAGAAGAAACCTGGGTTCCCCAAGATATGTGATCAATGCCGGGGCCCCGCCAGCAGGCAAGGGGATCCCAAGGCAGTTGCTGGGCATGGAGGCCAGAGGGACAGAGGCTACAAAGGAGACAGAACTGAACCTCACATCACCCTACTTGGCCCAGAGATGGCTGGTAGTCAAAGACAGGTAAGACCCCACAGGGTGGGGCAACCTAAGACAGGCACAGTAGGGAGGCCAGTAGGAGAGAACTTGGGGTTCAACAGAGGTGGGACACAGATCCTCACCCCCCCCCCCCCAATGGTTCAGGGGCTTGAACACTCGCCCCTTCTGAGGAAGGTCTCCTGTCCCCATGGCTGCTTCCCACTTCCCAAGCCCAGCTCAGATCGGGACCCAGGTAAAGACAGAGACTGGCTGACAGCAGCTGCCCTCTCACTGCAACAGGACTTGTTTCCCATTTCTACCTTGGACCATAGGGAAAGGGGAAGCTGAAGGAAAGGGCTGTGTCAGGATGCTGCCTTCTCCCCTTTCTTCTCCCTCTTTTTTCTAAACACTTCCATGCCTTGTAGTTATTTTGCTTTCTCTTCTTTTTCTCTCTGCTACCCTCCATATTCCATATCAGCTGACCCAGAGGGCACAGCTTACTCCTCCTCAGACACCGACACCACCATCAACCACAGCCCTGATGTGCCGGGAGCCGGTCCATGCTTGCTGTTTCAAGGGACCTTGCATATATGGCATACTGTTCTTAATATGTTTGCTCACCTTCTTGGCACTATGTGTTTTAACCAAGGTCTCTGATAAAGGTTGTTTCCCCAGGTAGGCATTTTCCCCTGAAGTTAGGGAGGGAATAAAACCTCTTAGCTAAGTGCCAGGCGTGTAATTAATCACTTTAACTATGAACAATCTTGCTTAAGCTACATAATCTTTACTCCCTGGAATGGAGATAAGAAACGCCTTAACCTTTGTAATAGAGGTTGATAGGATTGAATCAACTGGTATAAATACAGATGTAACAAGACAGCAAGACACAGAACTTAGAACACAGAACTTAGAAGACAGAACTTAGAAGACAGAACTCAGAAGACAGAACCTAGAGACAGAAGAACTTCGCTGGAGAGAACATGGCAAAAGATCCTGGACTGAACTTGACTACAGAAATTGGCAAGAGAACCTTACTAGAACCTGGTGACTGAACCTGGCTGGAGAACCTGCACAGAACCTGGCTGGAGAACCTAGCGAGGGAACTTGGCTACAGAACCTGGCTAGAGAACCTGGAGAACCTGGCTGGAGAACCTAGCAAGACAACATGGACACAGAACCTGGCTGGAGATCCTAAGCAGAACCTCTCTGGAGATCCAGACCAGAACTTGGCTGGAGATCCTGGCTGGAGATCCTGGCTAGGCTGCTGATCAACTGAACACTGTCTCCATGTCCTTCCTTCTTCGCAGACTCTGTCTACACCTTTGGGGACCCCTGGACCCACTGGGGTGGGACCCCGGCACTGATGGACACTTTGATGCAGCCCTCCAACTCGCTGACGCTTCGGGAAGCCCATCGCCAGTGATGCCACCCACTAGCCAGACCAACAAAGGCAATCAAACCAACAACTTGAGGACAGCTGTAAGCCCTTGACTGAAGAGGCCGGCAACCTTCTACAGGAATGGGGCTCCTTGTGCACTCCATCCACTATGTTTATAGTTATGCTCACTGTCATTGCTTGCCAGTCTTCTTCCGAGTTTTAAACGGCCCAATCTGAGAGGTGGACACTGATTTGCATGTGCTGTCATTTAAAAAATAAAAAAATGGGGGAATTTGCCAGAAGCTGGTCCATCCTTGCTGCTTGACACAGTCGCTGCCGGATAGAAATATCTGCACAACATATGTTTCAAGGGACCTGGCCTATATAGCATACTGTTCTTAATATGTTTGCTCCCCTTAGCGCTGTGTGTTTTAACCAAGGTCTCCTCTCCGAGATAGGTCGTTTCCCCAGGTAGGGATTTTTCCCTGAAGTTAGGGAGGGGATGAAACTCCTCAACTAAGTGCCAGGCGGGTAGTTAATCACTTTAACTACAAACAATCATGCTTAAGCTACATAATCTTTACTCCCTGGAATGCAGATAAGAAACGCCCTAACCTTTGTAATAGAAATTGACAGGATTAAAATCAACTGGTATAAATATGGATGTAACAAGACAATAAACAGCAGAACCTCTCTGGAGATCCAGACCAGAACTTGGCTGGAGATCCTGGCTGGAGATCCTGGCTAGGCTGCTGATCAACTGAACACTGTCTCTGTGTCCTTCCTTCTTCGCCGACTCCGTCTACGCCTTTGGGAACCCCTGGACCTGCTGGGGTTGGACCCTGGCAGAAAGGGATCCATAAAAAACTAATGGCCCCAAAAGAAGCCTACTATGAATGAATTCCTTAAATTCCTGACAATAATATTTAGAAGGACATGAAAGGACTCAATCCTTTTCATCGAATCTCCCTAAGTTTCCTTTTTAGAGTAACCGCTATTGTCTTTCTTTCTTGTTCTTCTATGTTTGCTTCCAGTTTTAAGATGCAGAATGAAAAGTCTTAAAAGGATCTGAGCCCAGCTAATGGCATACACCTTTCTAAATTAATTAAGAAAGCAAAAAGGGGGAAATGTTGGTGAGCAAAGACCAACAGTAGTGAACATATCAATGCGAGAATCCTATAGAAGGAGAATGAACTTTGATATTCAGCATGGCTGAAAATCAGCATTTTGTTACCCTGCTGTTGGCAAAGTGGCTGTAAGCAACCTCCTACCATGATAATACTTTTATTGTTTACCAAACTTTACCATTGATATGCCTGTATGCTTTGCTAAAGGGCAAATGTGTATTTAAGTAAATAAAAGCTGATGGGTCCTGGGTTTCAGAGAGCCTCCTTACTAGAGAGAAATGTCTTCACCTGGCTCCCCCATGCCTTCTAAATATGTAATTGTTGTCTAGTGTATTCCTTTCAGTTCATACACTTTTCCAGTTCCTGAATCTTTGCTGCAAAAGGTTGCTGCAGGGAAGGTAGGGAAAGGTGGTGTTAGAGAGATCAACTAAAGGACTTGAGGCATGCATATGAGCCTGACTAATGGACACTGACACCAGTGGGGGTGATGACATGAGGAGGAGGTAGGAGGGACAAATGGGGGATACGGACACATATGTAATACCTTAATCAATAAAGAAAAAATAGCCCTAGCTGGTTAGGCACTGTGGATAGATTATTGTTCTCCAGGCTGAAGGGTCCCAGGTTCAATTCCGGCCAAAGACACCTGTCTGGGTTGTGGGCTTGTTCCAAGGTGTGAGGCGTGCAGGTGGCAGAGAATCAATGATTCTCATGCATCATTGATGTTGCTATCTCTCTCCCTCTCCCTTTCTCACTGAAATCAATAAAAAATATTTCAAAAAATAAAAGAATAAAAAGATGAATAAAATAGAGCCAGAGTAAAAAATACATGTTTTAGAATATAATAAAAAGGAATCCTATCATTTTCAGATATTTAATAGTTCCTACAACTTTTGTGATAAAATAGGTTTGCACTGTTTTGGTAATATTATATTTAATTTTTTTTTCCTTAACATATTAATGTTTATTTCATGTAACACTATATTATAAAAGACTAATATGCAAATTGTCCCTTCAAACAGGAGTTTGACCAGGAGATCCACCATGGGGTGGGACAGACTGGCAAGCAACGCGGGCTGCACCCTCCAGGTAGCCCCACACTGTTCTGTCCGCACCCCCCCCCCTCCGCCCCCGCAATGATCGAGGACCCACCAGCCAGTAATCTACCCACAGCTCCTTCGCCTGGCCTTCATCTTCCCCCATCTGATCCCCAACTCGATCGGCGTGGGGCCAGCCAGCCAAACACCTGTATCCCCTCCCCCTGGACAACCTTCATCTTGCACAAACTCTGCAATAACACTTTAGAAAATTTCCCGTGAAATGTTACTCACCTAATTATCACAAATGGACACTAAGTCTTTGAAATTGGGAAAACTAGTTAATATGAAACCAACTTTTCCTGCTACAGATATATTGAAATGAATACACTTTCCTTTCATAGTCAGTCAAATAAGTAAATAGTTAAATTAATTAAAAGACAACTCCCTGAAAATAGCTCATCAACATTTTTATTCATGTTTTACATACCTCATGTACAAGAAAGAAGACAGAAAGACCAATAAAATTGGTGAATCATTGGTTTGTAGCCTTCTTCTGAGTCAGAGACCCCTTGGTGAATCTATTTAATACCATAGACATTTCTCTTATGTAGTTTCCAAATGGAAAGTTTTCTACATCAAACGTAGGTACAAGATCGTCTTATCAAATTAATAATAAAGATTATTATTTTACACAGTACAGGGTTGCACATTCCTATACTCAAAACTAGTATTTCAAATACAATTCTAAATAATGAAGTGTGTGTCCTTGATGTTTATATAGTTAGACTAACTTTTATTTCAGTGGGATTTTTCCAAGGTGAACTGATGTCCTTTTTCCAGACGAAAGAAGGGTACATTCAGAACAAATTCTTAGTAGTTCAATAAGAATGAATCTTCACTTTAAACCTACATGACTTCCTGTTCCCAAAGTGTCACATTCTAACATAAGATCAATAGAATTGAGTTCTTCAGAGAACAGTTGAAGTGACTACAGGCAAACTGTAATGCTAAAATAGACTGAATTTAGGTTGAGGTTTAAATCGTATCCCTGTAAGGTCATTAGGAGTGTTTCACACATTACATATTGCATTCATTATTAGAAGTGCTATACCTCTTTAGCAATTACAAATCATATTGATCATCAGTATACATTCTCAATCTAATGAATGGTATCCTTTCTTTTGCTTTGAATGATATGAATGAAATTGAGGTGTATCTCTTCATTCAATGTTACTGTTTTCACATAATTAAAGGTTTCATGCTCATATTATTTTTTAATTTTTTAAAAACATTTGAGTTACAGACAGTAACTTTATGAATTTAAAGTTATTGAATTTATGGAAGTTAATATGATCACATAGGCACTCTTTATTGAATTTATGGAAGTTAATATGATCACATAGGCTTCAGGTACACAAGTCTATGATACCTCATTTGCATATTGCATTATGTGTTTACCTAAGTCAGGTAAAAACCATGGAATTGGGCAGGAAAGTTTGCCACACCTCTGAGCCCAGAAAGGATATAAGCACCCCTATGTTCATAGCAGCACAATTCACCATAGCTAAGATCTGGAAACAGCCGAAGTGCCCATCAGCAGATGAATGGGTTAGAAAACAGTGGTACATCTACACGATGGAATACTATGCTGTTGTAAAAATGAAGGAATTCTTGCCATTTGAAGCAGCATGGATGGAACTGGAGAGCATTATGCTAAGTGAAATAAGCCAGTCAATGAAGGAAAAATACCACATGATCTCACTCATTTATGGATAATAAAGACCATTATAAACTTATGAACAAAAATAGATACAGAGGCAGAGCAGCTTCGAACAGACTGTCAAACTACAGCGGGAAGGCCGGGGAGGGTTGGGGGGCAGGCGGGGAGAGTAAGAGATCACCCGAAAGACTTGTATGCATGCATATAAGCATAACCCATGGACATAAGGCACTGGGAGTTAGGGGAGGCCAGGGGATTGTAAGGGCGGGGAAGAAAAAGGAGACATATGTAATACCCTTTGTAATACTTTAAGCAATAAAACAATTTAGAAAAGAGAGAAAAAAGAAATCTCAAAGTAAAGGTCATAAAAAAGAGATAAGACCGATTGCTATGATGTGCTCTGACACCCAGGGAGTAGACTCTCAATGCAAGAGCTGCCCTTGGGGATCAGTGAGCTCCCACAGGGCAGCGCCATTCAGCTGGATCCTGTGCTGACGACTGGCAAGGGGAGCAGCAGTGGCAGGAATCTCTCCCACCTCCACAGAGGCGCTAAGCATGTTTGGCAACTGGGATTAAGCCTAAGCCATCATTCGGACATCCCCTGAGGTCTCCCAGGCTGCCAGAGGGTGAGGGATTCCGTCAAGTGTACAAAGTTCATTCACTGGGCCTCTTATATTGCTAATAAACTACAATAAGATATAACAAAATTCAAATACTTGGAGGCTAAGTAGTCTTTTATTAAATAAATGGAGGCCCAGGGTATGAATTCCTGTATGGAAGCAGTCTGGTCGGCCTCCCCAGATGGGGGCACATGGGGCCAGGCCTGCAGTGGTTAGTGGCCATTGGTGGTTAACCAGAAGGCCATGCCTCCAATCATGGCGTTAGCGCATATAGGGGGTATGGCTGACCAGGGGAAAGGCTGTGAGTGGTTTGCTTATCAGTCCTGCCCCGAATGGGGGATTGCGGGCAGATGGGAAGCAAGCCTGGTCAGGGATATGGCCGATTGGGGCCCAGATAAGGCTGGTTGGCTGCCGCAATGCAAGTCATAGCCAACAGCTATTCTGGACATTCTGCCATTCCGGTCACAGGGCTTTTATGTACAAAGATAGATAACTGGGTAACCGAAGAGATTAAAGAAGAAATTAAAATCATCCTGGAAGTAAATGAAAATTAAAAATAAAAGTCCAAAATCTATGGGACACACTGAAAGTAATCCTTAGAGGGAACTTCATAGCATTACAGGCCTAACTCAAAGAACAAGAAAAACAGTTAACAAATTATCTAACCCCCACAACTTAAAAAGTTAGAGAGAGCAACAAGCAAAGCCCAAACTGAGCAGCAGGAAGGAAATAATGAAGATCACAGCAGAAATAAATGACATAGAGACCAAAAACCGCACAAAAGATTAATAAAGACATGAGCTATTTGTTTGAAAGGATAAAACAGATTGACTAAGCTCTAGCTAGGCTCACCAACACGACCCCAGTAAACAAAATCAGAAATGAAAGAGCAAAATAGCAAAAGACCCCACAGATATAAAAAGGATTGTAAATAAATACTATGGACAACTCTACTCCAACAAACTGATCAACCCTGAAGAAATGGACATATTCCTAGAAAAATACAATCTTCCTAAACTCAGTTAGGAAGAATAAAACATAGGACTAGGACAATAACTACTCAGGAAATTCAAGCAGTCACAAAAATAACTTGCAGCAAACAAAAGCCTGGGCGAGACGGCTTCACAGGGAGTTTTACCAAGTGTTCAAAGAAAAACTAATACCTTCTTCCTCAGACTATTGCATAAAATTCAAAGGAAGTACCATTTCAAATGGTTTCTATGAAGCCAGCATTACTCTAATCCGAAAACCAGATAGAGAAAATACAAAGATAGTAAAATGCAGGCCAATATATCTCTGATGACCATAGATGTTGCAATCCTCAACAAAACTCTAACAAATCCAATGCAACATTACATTGAAATGAGCATATACCATGCCAAAGCGGATATATTCTGGGGAAGTAGGATGAGTCAACATCCAGAAATCAATAAGTGTGATGCATCACATAAACAAATTGTCAGAGATTCATATCAATTGGTGCAGGAAAAGCACTTGACAAAATCCAACACTCAATTTTGATAAAAACTCTAAGCAAACTGGGCATAGAGGGATCATACCTCAACATTATAAAAGCCTTATGTGACAAAACTACAGACAACATCATACTCAATGGGCAAAAACAATTACTCTAAGAAGAGGAACAAGACAGGGATGCCCACTCTCACCACTTCTGTTTGGCAGAGTACTGGTAGTGCTAGGCAATGTGATCAGGCAAGAAGAAGTCAAACAAGGCATGCTAAGTGGAAAAGCAAAAGTAAAACTGTCAAAATTCTCAGATGGTATTGTGCTGTCCATAGAAATACCTAAAGATTCCATCAAAAAAACTATGAGATTTAATAAATGAATTTGGCAATGTAGCAGGGTACAAAATTAACACCCAGAATTCTATGGCTTTTTGATACACGGATAATGAACTCAGAAAGAGAAACTAAAAAAAAAAAAAAAAAAAAAAAAAATGTCATTTGCCAGTGCAACAAAAAATTAAGAAGACTAGGAATAAACTTAACTAATCAGGCAAAAACCTGTTCTTGGAAAACTCCAGGAAATTGAAAAAAGTGATAGAGGAAGACTAAAGCAAATAGAAGAACATACCATATTCATGGTTTGGTACAATCAACATCAATAAAATGTTCATAGTCCCCAAAACAATGTACAGTTTTAATGTATTCCCCCTTAAATTATCAATGGCGTAACTCACAGACCTAGAAGAAAGTTTCCAAAAATTCCTATGGATTTAAAAAAAGACCCCAAAGAGTTACAGGAATCTGGACAAAGAAGAACAAGGTTGGAGGGATCACAATACCAGATATCAAGCTGTATTACAAAGCCACCATTCTCAAAAATGCCTGTTACTGGCACTAAACAAGACATAAAGACCAATGGGACAGAACAGAGAACATAGAAGTCAACCCTAACCATTATGCTCAATTAATATTTGACAAAGGAGGCAAAAACATAGAATGCAGTCTTACAGTCTCTTCAATAATTGGTGTTGGAACCTGGATGGCAGTCAGGCCTAGGCAGGTCGGGGTAGGTGGGGCCGCGGGGTGGGGCGGGGCGGGGTGGGGCTGGGCAGCTGCGCACTGGGATAGAACTCTGCTGACACAGGCACTGCACTGGAGACTCTTGCCCTTCCCTCGGTGTCTGGGGCCTCTGGGCAGGGCCCCATGGAGGACCTTAGCCAGGCCAGCTGCAGAGAGGAGGACGCGGCGCCAGGCGCCAAGGGGTGGCCCGAACCCCCGGCCCGGGTGCAATTCCGCGTGACAAGGTTCATCATGGAGGCAGGTGTCAAGCTAGGGATGCAGTCCATTCCCCTCGCCACCGCCTGTGCCATTTACCATAAGTTCTTCTGCGAGATCAACCTGGACGCCTATGACCCCTACTTGGTCGCCATGTCTGCCCTTTACTTGGCTGGCAAAGTGGAAGAACAGCCCCTGCGAACCCGTGACATCATCAACGTGTCCAACAGGTACTTCCACCCAGGCAGCGAGCCCTTGGAAATGGACTCCCTAGTCTGGGTGATCCGGGACAGCATTGTGCAGTGCGAGCTCCTTGTGCTGCGGGTACTGCGCTTCCAAGTCTCCTTTCAGCACCCACACAGGTACCTGCTCCACTACCTGATTTCTCTCAAGAACTGGCTGAATCCTTACAGCTGGCAACGGACCCCCATCTCCGTCACTGCCTGGGCCCTGCTGCGGGACAGCTACCGCGGGGGGCTGTGCCTCCAGTTCCAGGCTCAGCACATAGCGGTGGCGGTGCTCCACCTGGCCCTGCAGGTCTATGGGGTCCAGGTGCCCGCCGAGGCCAAGGCCAAGAAGCCATGGTGGCAGGTGTTTAGTGGCGACCTTACCAAGCCAATCATTGATAACATTGTGTCTGATCTCACTCGCATTTATACCATGGACACAGAGATCCCCAAAGGTCCTGGCCCAGGTCTGCCCAAAGAAAAGCCTGGGACGCTCAGCTGCCAGGGGAGGGTGCCACCACATCGCCATGACGGCCGGTCCCCAGAGCACTGGGTGGGAGGACTGGCTTTGTGCTGCTGGAAACAGGCCTGTGAAGGCGTTGACATGCTGCCACTTTGATTCTCAGGCTTTGACTGTGCCTGGCAGCCATGGTCCAGATGGTGATGGGCGCTGCACCTACCGTGGGCAGGAGCAGGCTGCGGGCAGCTCTGAGGCCTCCAGGTCTGCTTTTGTCCTTTGAAAGGACACAGACTACAGCAGAGGTTTGGGATCAGTGGAAGGAAAATCAAAGAACGGATGGGACTGTGCCCCAGGGGATTTTTTTAAAGGCAAGATTTAGAGAAAGTATGACTCAAATAACATAGAGGACATTTTATTTTGTTTCATTAAAGATATTACAAAGCCAAAATAAAAACATAATAATTATTGGTGTTGGACTTTTAGCACAGATACATGCAAAAAAAGTTAATCTAGACCACCGACTTACACCATACACAAGTATAAACTAGGAATGAATAAAGGATTTAAACGTAAGTGGGTAACCATGAAAATCTTAGAAGAAGACAAAATATCAGGAATCTGTCTCAGCAATGCCTTTACTGATACAGCTCCTAGAGCAATGGAAACTGAGGAGAAATGAAACAAATGGGATGATGTCAAATTAAAACACTTCTTCAGAGAAGGAGAAGCCAACAAATACAAGAACAACAACAACAACAAAACAAGGAAGTACACTGCCTGGGAGAAGATATTTTCCAATGTTATGTCTGATAAGGACCTATTCTCCAAAATTCATACTGAACTCATCCAATTAAACAAAAGGAAGATCAACATTCCAGTAAAAAACTGGGCACCACCAGTACGAAGGCCCCCTCTGACTTATGGTGGTCCAGTCCCTGTGATGATTATTACAGCCACAGAGGAGATGGGTATGATGGGGGCACGGCAATTACTGCAACAGCCAATGGGACACCCCTGTAAGAGGTCCTGAGTGTAGTGCAGGCGGCAATTACAGGATACACCATGTATGCAAGAGAGAGTGAATCATGCAGTACAGTGGCTCACCTTATTGGGCTCAGGGAGTCAGGGGGGGAAGCCGCTGTGACAGAAGAATTAGACACTGAAATTGAAAATGATAAGGTACCGACAAAATTTTATTGTAAAGAATTTGGCTTCTGTTATTTAAGAATGACTAAAAGGAAATGGTAGGTTTGGGGGAAGCATCAAGAATTGTTTGGAAAACCAAGATGGTGGCATATGTTAACACTGGAGATTGCTGCCTTGAACAACTACTTCAAAAAACAACTAAAAGATGGAACGGACATCATCCAGTACCACTGGAATTCTGGCTGAGTGGAAATTCTACAACTAGGAGGAAAGAGAATATCATATCTGGACTCAGAGGAGGTGCGGTGCTGTAGTGAAATACTGAGGTGCGGAGTGCACGCAGAGTGGGCTGGAGTCGGAGGGTGCGGTTGTTGGTTTCAATCGGGAGGGAGTTTCAGACTCTGAGCTCCAGATCCGGGCGAGTCTCTAGGGACCCAGACTCAAACGGGAGAAGTGGGACTGTCTGGCTTTGGTCGGAACTCTAAGGCAGAGCCCCTAGGGATGGAACTGAGAGCAGCCATAACTGCTTGCTCTGACCCACCCTGTAGATCCCCGGGGACCTGCCCCACCCAAGCCCTGCACAGAGGCATTTGCTGGATAGCCTCAGGCAAACGTTAGATTAGCACCGCCCTAGAGATCCATCACAGAAGCTCTCCCACTGCCGACACAGCGGACTCTCATAGCCAGTTAGCCTAGAGGTGAAATCAACCCTGGTATTGCCAACAACAATCAAGACTTAACTACAACAAGACTGCGCACAAAGACCACTAGGGGGTGCACCAAGAAAGCATAAAAAATGCGGAGACAAAGAAACAGGACAAAACTGTCAATGGAGGATATTGAGCTCAGAACCACACTTTTAAGGTCTCTTAAGAACTGTCTAGAAGCCTCCGATAAATGTAGTGAGATCCTCAAGAAATCTAATGAGACCCTCGATGTTATGATAAAGAACCAACTAGAAATTAAGCATACACAGACTGAAATAACAAATACTATACAGACTCCCAATAGCAGACCAGAGGAGTGCAAGAATCAAGGCAAAGATTTGAAATGCAAAGAAGCAAAAAACACCCAACCAGAAAAGAAAATGAAAAAAGAATCTGAAAATATGAAGATAGTGTAAGGAGCCTCTGGGACAGCTTCAAGCATACCAACATCCGGATTATAGGGGTGCCAGAAGAAGAGAGAGAGCAAGATATTGAAAACCTATTTGAAGAAATAATGACAGAAAACTTCCCCCACCTGGTGAAAGAAATAGACTTACAGGTCCAGGAAGCACAGAGAACCCCAAACAAAAGGAATCCCAAGAGGACCACACCAAGACACATCATACTTAAAATGCCAAGAGCAAAAGACAAAGAGAGAATCTTAAAAGCAGCAAGAGAAAGAAACTCAGTTACCTACAAGGGAATACCCATACGACTGTCAGCTGATTTCTCAAACAGAAACTTTCAGGCCAGAAGGGAGTGGCAAGAAATATTCAAAGTGATGAATACCAAGAACCTACAACCAAGATTACTTTATCCAGCAAAGCTATCATTCAGAATTGAAGGTCAGATAAAGAGCTTCACAGATAAGGAAAAGCTAAAGGAGTTCATCACCACCAAACCAGGATTCTATGAAATTCTGAAAGGTATCCTTTAAGAAGAGGAAGAAGAAGAAAAAGGTAAAGATACAAATTATGAGCAACAAACATGCATCTATCAACAAGTGAATCTAAGAATCAAGTGAATAAATAATCTGGTGATCATAATAGAATCAGGGACATAGAAAGGGAATGGACTGACTATTCTTGGGGGGGAAAGGGGTGTGGGAGATGCGGGAAGAGACTGGACAAAAATCATGCACCTATGGATGAGGACAGTGGGTGGGGAGTTAGGGCGGAGGGTGGGGCAGGAACTGGGAGGAGGGGAGTTATGGGGGGAACAAAGAGGAACAAATGTAATAATCTGAAAAATAAAGATTTAATAAAAAATAAAAAAAGAAAGAATTGTAGGTACCATTATGAAGTTTCAGGATTGGAGGCAAGGTTTGAATTATACAAGGTTGTATCATAAGTGCTGATTTAAATTACAATATACTTAAATGTTTAAATTTTACATATTTTATTGTTAAAATATTCAGAATATAAGCACAACGAACAGACCAACAGAGGCAAGACACTGGGAGTGGGTGACGAGAACAAGTGACTAGGAATAGGGGAGGCCCGGGGGAGGTCAGTAGAAAAAAAGAAAGAGACATATATATTACTTTTTGTAAAACCTTAAACACTAACATTACAAAAAAATTTCAGAAGAAAGTGCTCTGCAAATGGGATTTCTTGTCTGATTTTACTACACATAAAAGCAATGTGTTTGGATGGTGAGTTATATTCATGGCCCTAAATTTCCCAGGGTGTCTATGACCATAAGTGCATAAAGTCTTTGAAGTGAACTGCATACAAAATGAAGCAGTGTGTTATTTCGTCATGGCATGCTGCCCTGTTTTCCAGTTAGGGAGGGTAAACAAATGAGGTATTCTCCTTGGAAAACCTAAATGGATAAAAGGATTGAAGAACCTCTGACAAGGTTGAAAAACAAGGATTTCTCTAGTTCTGTGGCCCACACTTCGCACCCTAAGATACTGATAAGGCGCAGGCTTCTCCCACTGGCCCCAGGAGGAAGAAAAGACCTTGGGGAAATAGGAGATGGTGGTGAGCAGCAATAGGGCAATGCGGCGTGGAAGCACAGCAGCCTAGGCCTCGGCATGAGGAAGATTCAGAGACACGAGTATAGGAAGAACATGTCATGCCAGCTCCTGTTGAGGGGCTGGTGGCAAGGCCTGAAGGTGCTGTGGGAGGCCTAGAGGGAGAGTTCAGAGGAGTGGCGCATGTAATCTGCATTTACTCTGAGTGACAGTGGACATGCACACTCCCTCCTCCTGACTGAGCGCCCCCGCCTGAACTGGAATTGCACTGCCCTTGTTGTGCTGGTAGTGCTGTCTCAGGCACACACCCTGCGGCACTGGTGTCACAGGCTGTATCCCTCGCAGCATCCAGGTGTCCCTGTGAGAGAAAAGTAATGGCCCAGGAGGGAGCCTGGCAGCACACCGGGGGAGAGCCCAGGCAGGCCCTCCTCACCCGTCCTGTCTGCTCACTGGGGGCCATCGTCCTCTCATAGTTCTCCAGGGGATTGAGCCACAGGTCCTTGCTGATGATCTGGTAGGGCAAACAGGAGACCACAGGGACCAGAATAGAAACGCAAGCAGCAGGCAGACACAGGAAGCTGTATGCTGACATGGCCAGTGACATCCCACCACAGCAATCCTGCCAGATTCTGCCACACTGTGGTCAGAGAACCAGTAGAAGAAGCTGGCGCTGCTGTCCTGGAGCCTGTGGCTGTAGGCTTCTCATTCACAATGCTGGTACCACTGAATTGGAGTGGCACGGGACACCCTGTATCCTGCAGGAGAGGGGTATGTGAAGCTGGGTACATCGCCTTCCATCCCTGCCCACCACCAGCTGAAGGCCATGCAGGGAGCCTCCTGTTACTTGTGAGGGTGATGAGATACTCCTTCACAATCACATGGTTGTGGAAGTAGGGGTTGCTGCAGAAGTACAGGCTAATGGTGCAGCAACCCCAGGGATGCCTGACTTCCCTCACCTGCAGAAGGAAAGTGGATCCAGGGAGTGAAATCACAGCCCAGTGCTCCCGCATGTAGCTCTTTTGAGGGACAGGCCACTTACCCACCTGCCCTCCACCACTCCATGTAGCAGGTGGACTGACCTTCAAATTGATCATGTGGCCAAGGATGTTTTCTTCTTGGACCCTAATCATTGCCGACAACTCTGGGTGGTTGACAAACTGCTTTGGGTCAAGCAACCTGCACCTTGGAAGCTGGGCATGGACCAGCTAGAAAGAGCAGCCTGGCCTGGCCTCTCCTTCCCTTAAGGCCACTCCTTCTCCATCAAGGGCAGAAAGGGGCACAGCACCACTCTGTTTCCTGACAGACCCTGATGCCCACCAGATTGTTTTGTGCTGAGGGCTTGACAGGCTACACATCACACATTCCTGCTTCTGACTGAGGAATTGGACATAGAGACGGCCTGTAAGGCAGCGTTAGTTAGTCCCAGAACAGCCCGTGCAACACAGCCCTGTCTGTGGGCATCAGCCCCTGGTGTATGCGTGCCTCTGCCTTGGAGCTCTGCCCCTGGACCCTCAGGTACTGCTTCTATGGTGCCTGTATAAGACAGAGGGTGTCTCCAGGGTCCTGGGCCAGACTGGGGCGCACTGCCCCTAGATTGTCCTCAATGTTTTTTTCTATGGGAATCATCCCCGCTTACAACGTTCTCCTGCACTGTCCCATGCTCCTTGTGATCCTGCTCCTCTACCCTCAAGGATACAGCTGTGAGCCAGAACCCAGGGATGCGCCGGATATTGAGGCTTCTCTGTTTGAAATAGGGCTTGAGCCTCTGCCGAGTCCTGCACCTGAGCCGAGAGAAGGCCCTGCTGGCTTGCTCATTCATGGGCTCCATCTCCAATTGAAGGGGCTGGAGCACCTCCAGAGGGGACCAGGTTAACTTGGCCCCGGGCCCTGACTGGGCCTGCTCCTGCTGCACTGGCTCCTCTTCTTCTGGCTTTGCTTTGGCCTTGGACTGAGGCTCCACCTCTCCCACCTGTTCCACTGCCTCCATGGTGCACTTCCCCTCCCCCTGCAGGACAAACTGCTCCCCTGCAATTAATTGCTCCTCCATCCACCCATCCTCCTGGTGGTCACTCCCTTGCGGGTCACCTGGAGCGTGTGCCTCCAGCCTCAGCTCTTCACTCACCACCTCCTCCTGCCTCCCCACCTGCAGATGTGGGAAAACCTACTCCCCTGCCCACATGGCCTGCCATGGCACCACCTGCAGAAGGCCCTCTGTCCACAGGACAAACTGAGCCTGTGCCTACAACTCCTCCCCCAGGCCTTCCTTGTCTTCCCCTTGCTCCTCACTCTGGGTTCCCTGCTGCACCTCACTCTCCTCTCCCTGCACACACTGCTCTGCAGCCACCCAGTCCTCCCCTGCACCCCACTCAAGATCTAGCCAAACTTCTTACCTGCATCCAACCTCAGCTCCAGGATCACAGCCTCCCTCACCTGCATGAAATCCTCCCTCTCCAGCCCTATAGCTTTCCTCCAAACCTCCTGTGCCCTTGTGTCCTGGGTATCACCACTTTCCTGCACCGAGGTGAAGCTAAAAGCCTCTGGGCCATCCTGCTTGCCCTGTCCTTCCTGGTGCAATGGCCCTGGGGTGCACTGTGAGTCCTCAGGCGCCCTGAAGCTGAAGGCCCCCTAGTGGAACTGAGAGGAAACGCGCTGCCCCCAGGAGCCCCTCAGTCTCCCAACACAGCCTGACTCTGGATGCCCCCTGGCTCTGAGACTGGTGCTGTGAAGGAGCAGGTGGTGCAGAGCCTGCTGAGTCCATGCAAGGCGCTCGCTCACTGGTGCATGCATCCAGGCCCTGGTGTGCTGAGTGGGTGCACACTGGGCTCATGCACAGGCGCTGGTCATGTGAGCATGTGGTACAGAAGGCAACTGGCCAGGCCCAGCCTGCAGTCTCTGGATGGGCTCCTGAAAAGTCTCCTTCAATCAAGGGCAGGGCAGTGGGCGTCACCCTGCGCAACTCCGCCCCTTAGTCACAGCCCTGGTGTATGAACCTGGCCCCTGCAGCCCCAGGTTCCTGAGGAAGCCCACCCACTTTCACACACCAAAATCCTCCCCAAAACCTGAGTGTGAAGACTGGAATGGAGAAAGGCACGCCAGGCCCCCACTTCAACAAAAGGCAAGTTTTGTTCATGTGATTGCCTCCTTTGGGAATGGGTTTCCCATTTCATTCTTGCTTGACAGGAAAATAAACTTTGTTGTGTTGAGGTTCCCCCCTCTAGAATGTTCGGATTGGCTTATGCGGTTGTCTGTGTACAAGGAAGGCTTTGGTCTACTGACAGAGTTTTGACCTTTTCCCTTTCCCAAGTGCAACCCATGCAGGGTGCTGCAGTGCGCACCTGCCTCCATACACCCCAGGCCTTAGCACCCTCCCTGGCGTGTAACTCCTCTCCTCTGCCCCACACCCCACATCACTTCCATGCAAGTCTGCCCCACACAGGGAGGGTGGCTCTACCTGTAAACTTTCACGTTCACAGGACAGGCTCATGGCTTCTGTTGAGCAGTGCCTCCATCTTGAAAAGGCCAGCTGTCTTCTGTCTGACCATGGCATGTCTATGTGAGTGACCGCCCAAGCCAAGGGAGTTGAGAGCCTAAGAGACAGGATCTAAAGTCGCCCCCTGCACTCCTGCCCAAATTATAATACTTGTCATCAGAAGTCAGCCATTCTTCCTTCCTCCTCCCAGACAACACCCTGAAAGAAGGGAACAATATCAGAAGGCCTTCCGAGGCCTGGTGTCTCCTCTTCTGTAGCCCTGCCACTGTCCAGGCAGGCTGAAATGCTGGAGATGCTGCTCCCACAGCCCCTTGTGAGGTCTTTGCCCAATACTATTACATTTCCCTGCTACCAACAACGCAGAGTCAGCAACACCTTGCAAGCTTCTTTATGGTTCTTTCAGTGACACTCATGTTAGGTGGCATATGCTCTCTGACTCTTCCTCAGGCGATCCTTTTCTCCTCTTTTCCTCCTGTGTAAAGGGAATGGACAGAATCCCTCAGCCAACCTTGGTGTGTGCCCAAACACCACATCTTTTCGGTCCTTCGGGGCCATATTTGATGTTCTGCTCCATCTCCTCTGAATCTGGAGTGTCCCCTTCTATACACACACACCCACACTCACAGACACTGGCATGTGCCTGAAGGTGTGTGGGGCCCCTCTGAAGCACATGTCCACAGTCAGTACACCGTGCCTTTTCCTGGCCTGTTTAACTTTCCTACCCCAGGACTTCAATAGTCTCGTCCAGATCCTGCTGCCATTGCCAACATTGTGGGCTCAGCTCAGCGGAACTGAGCGGTGGGTATAAAAACAAAGAAACGTGAATTAGAGGCACTGAAAACGGGTAAGGCATGGGAAGGTAGGACTCCACTGGAGTGGCAAGAGGCCTAAGTGGGTGGTGAAAGCACCTACAACAGGATTGCAGAAACATGATGAAGAACCATGTTTGTTGCCCAGGGCCCGAGGCCAGTCATCCTGAAAGCCATGGTGCTTACAGCGCCCCCATCTGCTTACATTCTGTGGGCACCAGGACTCCCAGTTTCCCTTTGCTGCTCTCACACACATTCCTGGTGCACTAGGTTACCTCCAATTTACCCAGGCCCGGTTTTCCACATCCACTTTTCTAAGGAGATTCACAGGGGCAACTACTCACCTTTTAATGCCCAGCAGGGGGGCTCCTCCTCTCCAACAGGTCCCCTCTGTAGCTCCCTCCTCTGGGTCCTGAGTCTGCGAGGTAGTACTGCAAAGGATTGGGCCACAGGTCCTCGCTGATGATCTGGGAAGGAACACAGGGAAGAGGGGGACCAGACCAGTCTGCTACTCTGCTTTTCAAGCACGTGGGGCTTCCACCATTACATTTTCTGACAGTGGCCAGAGCAGTATCAATCACCTCAGCAATCTTGCCTGACCCGGGCAGGGTATGTTCAGACAACCATTTGAAGAAGCTGACGCTGCTTGTATCTTGCCGGCGGCTGGGGGCTCCACATTCATAATCCCAGAACCAGAGGATTGGAGTGGATCTGGAGGCCCTGTACCCTGCAGGAAGGAAGTTGGAAGGCTGGATTCCCATCGGTCCAATGTCAACACCCACCCACCATTTTCCTGCTCTTCCAAAGGCCCATCCTGGGAACTGTCACTCACCTGCAAGGCTGACATCATATTGCTTAACGATCAGGTCATTCAGGAAGTAGGGGTTGCTCCGGAAGTAAAACATCAACTTGCAGCGGTATTTGGGAAGGCTCACTTCCTTCACCTGCCAAGAGATGCAACTAGTAAAGTGTCTTGTCTGCCAGCTTCTGGAGTGAGCCTGCCTGCAGGAATCACCCACCTCCCCTCCCTTTCTTTATGCTGGGACACGTCCCACTGGGTGCCAAAGCCCTCATCCCACGCTCCACTCTGCCTCCCAGTCTGACCTCCACATTGATCAAGTAGTTCAGCAGGTCTTCATCTTCCTCAGTGATGATGGCTGATATCTGCGGGTGGTTCCGGATCTGCTTTTGGTCAAGGAGCTCTCAGAGGCTGTGAAACGAAATGGGCAGCTAAAAGACACGGAGCCATCCTAGGGGCATACGAGAGTTGGCCGTGGATGGCAGACATTGCCCCTGTTCCAACCTCCTCACCAACTACACTTTCTTCACACATGCTCACAATAATGGTACCTGTGGGTTCATGATCACCTGAGCATGAACCTGCCCTAACAATCGTGGGTTCATTTCCAGACATGTTCTGAGCCCTCCCTGTCCTCCGTGTGCCTGTGCAGATGAAGCAGTGCTTAGGGCAGCGGTTCTCAACCTGTGGGTCACGAACAATGAAAATACATCCTGTCTATCAGATATTTACATTATGATTCATAACAGTAGCAACATTACAGTGATGAAGTAGCAACGAAAATAATTTTATGGTTGGGGGTCACCACAACATGAGGAACTGTATTAAAGGGTCGTGGCATTAGGAAGGTTGAGAACCACTGGCTTAGGGTGTCTGCATGTACCCTGGCCTTGTCCCTTGGGATCGCCTACACGAAATGTATGGTCTCCAGAAACAGTGGCAGCACACATCTTCTAGAGGTCCATGTGGGTCACAAAGGCTGCATTCCGGGTTGGAAATAAGCCTTTTTTTGCACACGAGTTGCAATAAAAGGGTGTGTGTGTGTGTGTGTGTGTGTGTGTGTGTGTGTGTGTACCTCTGGTCCTTTGTGTATACCTGTGTTTGTGTGTCTGTGGAAGGAGGGAGGAAGCCTGCCTGGAATTCCTATGGGCATCTGATGTGTTGAGAGAGGACACTGGAAGCATTCGCCTTAAACCTGGCTAAAACGAGCTGAGTGTTTACACTGAGCTTTTTGGTCAAAAAGGGAGAAACACAAAACACTACCTCCAAGGATCTTTCCACTGCCCAGAAAAGGTGCCCTTCCACTATCTGATTGTGGTGTGGTACGTTGTGCCCATACTTCCTGACCTGACACCTAGAAGCCGGCCATCGCTTTGCCCAGTGCTGTGCCACTGGGGAGGGGAGGCCCTTTCCTCTGTCCTCCTCCGCTTCACCTTCTCCTGGCTCCTCCTCCGTTTACTCCCTGTGGTCTTTGTCAGCAGTGAAGCCAGAAGGGCTCAGGCAAGGATACAGCTTGGGCCCAGAAGTTGGGGATGCACTGGATGATGGCCCTTCTGCACTCAAGAATGGGCTTTCTACGCCGAGAGGTCTTGCGCTTCACCCGAAGGTAGGCTCTGCTGGCTCGGGCGCTCTCAATGCTCAGCTGGACCTGAAGGGCCGCCAGCACCTCCAGTGTGGGCCGGGTGCTTGTCCCACTGGGCCCTGGCTCTGCTCGCTGCTCCTCAGGCTTCGCCTCTGCTTCTACTTGGGACTCCGCCTCCTCTGCTGCACTCATTTTGTCCCCAGCCTCAGCTTCCACCACCTGGGAGAGAAGGTCCATGTCCAGTAGCTGCTCCGCCCCAGCAGCACCTGGGCCCTCGCCTCCTAGGACCTCGGTTTCTGCACAGCATCACGCTTAACTTGGAGGTCACCTCGCCACCACTCCTGCCCTGGGTTGCGTGGTCCCTCCCACGCCCCGCCCTGCACCTGTACACACAAGCTCCTGTGTTCACCCTAAGGGCCCTTGCGGGTACACTTCTGACACAAAGTGCTGGCGAGATCAGCAGTCTACTGACCCAGCAGGACCCGCCCCCTCCCCCCCACCCCCCACCTCCAGATGGCACTGGTCCTGAACTGGGCAGATGCCAACAAGCAGGTGGCAGTGCTTGGAGCTCACTTCATGTCCCCAGGTCCCTTATCTGGATCCTTTAGGCATAGTCTTGGTTTCATAGGGTGCGTCTCCTACACAGGGGGTTTGGGGCCTCCTCGTGGAAAGGAGGATGCACCAGCTATGCTGGGTGCACTGGCCATGCACAAGATGCTCTTTGCACATGAACTTCAATCAGTGAGCAAGACTGCACTTGGCCCCATTCTGCTCCACCCCTCCCTTCGCCAGCACCACTGCAGGCCACCAACCTCCATGCAAACTCCTCCTTGCACCCCCCTTCTGAAGTATAAATAATCCTCTGTCCTTTTCCTGACTGTTACCACCTGCTCTTCGCATTGATGCAAGCGTCAGAGTTTGCACATGGCGAATTTGCTTTCTGTGTCACTTACAGACTGGTACACATTTGCCCCTGGTAGAATGGACAGTCACAGTCCTGGCTGGTGTCTCCATGAGCTGGAGCCTGGTCCCAAACACCAGAGGTTGCTAGTCTGGCAGGTCAGGGAATTCACCTCGGTTTTGTGTTGGATTCCTGGTCAGGGTGATTAAGGGAAGCAAGGGATATCTCTCTCTCTCTCTCTCTCTCTCTCTCTCTCTCTCTCTCTCTCTCTCTCTCTCTCTCTCTCTCTCTCTCTCTCTCTCTCTCTCTCTCTCTCTCTCTCTCCTCTCACCAGTAAACATATCCTGGGATGAGAAATAAAAATGTAATAATAAACAGGTTCATAGGATCTAGGTAAGAGGGCACTTCAACATGGAAGGTCTCTGAGGTCCAAGTTGGAGCCAAGGGGAAGGCTTATGGCTATAGGGGGCTGTAGCCTCCATTCTTGCAGATCCAAGGCTTAGGAGAACAAAGCCAGGAAAAGGGCTCATTCTCTGGGCCTGCAGGTCATTGCTTTGCTATCTGCATCACATTTCTTTCATTCTCACTGGCTTTTCTTCTGAATATGTGGGTGCATATGCTCTTTCTGATTGGTGTTTGTCATTTCTTGAGATATGTTCCTAGTAGTGGGATTGCTGTTCAAATGGGAGCTCCATTTTTTCAATTTTTTGAGGAAACTCCATAGTATTCTGCATAGTTGCTACACCAGTCTGCATTCCCACAAGTAATGCAAGAGGATTCCTTTTACACCCCATCCTTGCCAGCACTTGTTGTGTGTTGAACTGTTGATGATAGCCATTCTGACCAGTGTGAGATGGTATCTCATTGTCCTTTTGACTTGAATCTCTTGAATGATTAGTGATTTGGAGCATGTTTTCATATGTCTCTTGGTTTTCTGTATGTTCACTTTCAAAAAGTATCTAAATCCTATGCCCACATTTTGAGTGGAATATTAATCTTCCTTTTGTTTGAATGAGATCATTATGAATTTTGGAGAATAGGTCCTTATTGGATATAACGTTGGTAAATATATTCTCCCAGGCAGTGGACTTCCTTGTTTTGTTGTTGTTGTTGTATTTTTTGGCTGCTTCTTCTCTACAGAAGCATTTTAATTTGACGTCGTCCCATTTGTTTCTTTTCTCCTCAGTTTCCATTGCCCTAGGAGCTGTATCAGTAAAGGTACTGCTGAGACAGATGCCTGCTATTTTTCTGCCTATGGATTCTTCTAAGATTTTCAAGGTTACCCACTTACCTTTAAGTCCTTTACCCATTTTCAGTTTATTTTTGTGTATGGTGTAAGTTGGTGGTCTAGATTCATTTTTTTTACATGTATCTGTGCTATTTGTCCAACATCAATTTTTGAAGAGACAGTATGACTCCATTGTATGATTTTGCCTCCTTTGTCAAATATTAATTGAGCATAACTGCTTGGATTGACTTCTGGGTTCTCTATTCCATTCCATTGGTCTATATGTCTGTTTTAGTGCCAGTAACAGGCAGTTTTGAGAATGGTGGCTTTGTAATATAGCTTGATATCTGGTATTGTGATCCATCCAACTTTGTTCTTCTTTGTCAAGATTGCTGTGACTATTTGGGGTCTTTTGTAATTTCATAGGAATTTTTGGAGACTTTGTTCTAGGTCTGTGAGACATGCCATTGGTATTTTAATGGGGAATACATTAAAACTGTAGATTGCTCTAGGTAGTATGAACGTTTAATGATGTTGATTCTACCAATCCATGAATGTGGTGTGTTCTTCTATTTGCTTTTGTCTTCATCTATCTCTTTTAAATTTCCTGTAGTTTTCCAAGAACAGGTCTTTTACCTCCTTAGTTAAGTTTATTCCTAGGTATGTTAACTTTTTGTTGCAAATGTAAATGAGATTTTTTGTTTTGTTTTGTTTTGGTTTCTTTAGTTTTTATTTCTGTAAGTTCATTATTGGTGTATCAAAAAGCCATAGAATTCTGGGTGTTAATTTTGTATCCTGCTGCATTGCCAAATTCATTTATTAAATCTCCTAGTTTTTTGATGGATTCTTTATGTATTTCTATGGACAGTACTATGCCATCTGTGAATAATGACAGTTTTACTTCTTCTTTTCCAGTGGGCATGCCTTGTTTGACTTCTTCTTGTCTGATTGCATTGCCTAGCACTACCAGTACTCTGTCGAACAGAAGTGAGAGTGGGCATCCCCGTCTTATTTCTCTTCTTAATGTTTTTTGCCCATTGAGTATGTTGTTGTCTGTAGGTTTGTCATATAGAGGGTATGATCCCTCTGTTCCCAGTTTGCTGAGAATTTTTATCAAAAGTAGAGGCCCAGTGCAGAAAAATTTGTGCACTTGGTGGGGAGGGAGGGGGGGAGTCATTCAGCCTGGCCTGAGGCCTATGCCTTCTTGCAGTCTGGGATCCTTGTAGGATGTCCACCTTCTGGCTAAGGCCTAATGCCTGAGGGATCAGGCCTAAGCTGGCAGTCAGATCTCCCTCTGGCAGCCCAGGAGCCCTTGGGGGATAGCCACTTGCCAGAGGGTGCAGGCCTAAGCTGCAATCGGATATCCAGAGCGGTGATGAGGAGGCGGGAGAGGCTACCACCACCAACACTGTGCTGGCAGTCGTCAGCCTGGCTTGTGGCTGAGCAGAGCTCCGCCTGTGGGAGGGTACTGACCACCAGGGGGAAGCTCCTGCATTAAGTGTCTGTCCACTGGTGGTTAGTGTGCATCATATTGACCAGTAATTCCCAGTCGTTTTGCTGTTAGGGTCAATTTTCATATTACCCTTTTATTATATAGGAGGACAGAGGCCTGGTGCACGGGTGGGGGCCGGCAGTTTTGCCCTGAAGTGTGTCCGGATCAGGGTGGGGGTCCCGCTGGGGTGCCTGTCCAACCTGGGTAAGGGGCTGATGGCATTTTGCAGTCTGTCGAAGCCCTCCAGTGGGGATCCTCAACCCGTGGGGGTGCCTGCCCCGCCTGGGTGAGGGGCTGAGGGCTGTTTTCAGGCTGGCCACATCCTCTTCAGGGTTGGGGGGTCCCTACTGTGGTGCCTGGCCACTGTGGGTGAGGTGCTGATGGCTATTTGCAGGCTGGCCGAGCCCCGCAGTAGGGACCGTCACCACATGGGTGTGTAGCCAGCCTGGGTGAGGGGCTCAGAACCATTTTCAGGCTGCTCACAGCCCCTTCAGGGTGGGAGAGTCCCGCTGGGGTTCCCGGCGAGCATGGGTGAGGGGCTGATGGCCATTTCCAGGCCTGCCATGTCCCTGGGCAACCTACGCTCCCAGCCTCTCCTTTTTCTCTTTTTTCTGTTTTTCTGGGATTTAGCTATCTTCTATAATTGAAACTTATAGCCTTGAGCAGAGCCCAGGTCTGGCTGGAAACCTGCATTGTCCCTGGCAACCCAGGCTCCTAGCCCGTCCTTGAGTAGAGGTTGGCTGGAAGCAGGTATCAGAATTTATTTATCTTCTATAATTGAAACTTTCTAGCATTGAGTGAAGCCAAGCGCTTGCCAGAGCAGGCGGGAAGCTTGGCTTCCTCCATCGCAGGGAGCAACCCAAGCCTCCTGCTTACTCCAGCTCCATGGCCACCATCATCTTAGTTGGGTTAATTTGTAAACACACTCCTGATTGGCTTGTGGGTGTGGCGTGTAGGTGTGGCTTGAGCATAGCAGAGGGATGATTAAGTTGCATGTTTCTGTCTTATTATATAGGATTGGGTGTTGGATTCTATCAAATGCTTTTTCTGCATCAATTCCTATGAATATCTCTCAATTTGTTTACGTGATGCATCATGTTTATTGATTTCTGGATGTTGTATTATCCTACTTCCCCAGAACGTATCCACTTTGTCATGGTGTATGCTCATTCAAAAGTAATGTTAACCATGATGTCTCTCTCTCTCTCTCTCTCTCTCTCTCTCTCTCTCTCTCTCTCTCTCTCTCCTCACTCCCACCTCCCCTTCCATGCTTTCTGTTGAAAAAAAAAACAATAGAAAAAGGTCCTCTACTTGGATTAGCAACAACAAAACACACAGATACATTATGCTGCCTACATATTATAAAACCAACATTGAAAAAATTCTGCAGCCACTGTGACTGAAAATTTTAAATTCATAAGCTCAGGTACAATAACATTTGCTCTATTTACTTGTAGAATTTTTCGGAGAATTTTCTGGGTTTTGAAGTAATGCTTTTAAAGAATATAAAACGATGTTCAAGGTTAACTATACTATAAATTATTTTATTGTAAGTGGAAGGTTACAAATTGTTTTAAGTGGGAGAAGGGGTGGAAGTATTTCTGAAGGTAAGATTTAGTCAAGAATTTCCTCAATATAGTTATTTTGATAAGATCCAGAATGCCTCTTTTTTGTCTGTTTTGATGTTGTCTTATAGCTCCAACTAAATGTACTTACCTGTGCAAAAGATTTATTAAAGCATAGAAAAAGTGAATGAAAAAAAAAATGACTGAAAATCCCAGTGCACCAAAAGAGACTGAAAATGATACTAAGAAATGGATGATATTTAATTTTTAAAAAGTAGGTCTTCTGTTATTTAAGAATGGGTAAAATCAAATGGTGGGTTTGGGGAAGAAGCAAGACTAGAAGGTCCCTTTATGAAGTTGCAATAAAAAAACACCATTGAAAGTTTCAACAGTAGACTAGGAGAAATCGAGGACCGAATTAGCAAATTAGAAGACAGGGAAACAAAACACACCCAAACTGAACAGCAACTGGAGAAAAAAAATTAAAAGAGAGAAGGAGAGCCTAAGGGAACTATTGGACAACATGAAATGAAACAACATACGAATAATAGGGGTGCCAGGACTATAGCAAGAGGAACAAGGGTTAGAAAACCTACTGGAAGAAATAATATCAGAAAACTTCCCTGAGGTGGGGAAGAAAAAAAACACTCAAGCACGGAGAGTCCCAAACAAGGTGAACCTGAAAAGAAACACATCAAGACACATCATAATTACCATGGCAAAAGTTCAGGACAAAGAGAATATCTTAAAGGCTGCAAGAGAGAGACGGAAAGTTACATTCAAGGGATCTCCCATTAGATTATCAAATGATTACTCAAGAGAAACATCAGGCAAAAAAAAAAAAAAAAAAGGACGATATTTGCAAGTGATGCAAAGTAAAGGACTGAATTCAAGAATACTCTATCCAGCAAGGCTATCATTCAAAGTTGAAGGGGAAATAAGAAGCTTCACAGACAAAAAAAGGCTAAGGGAGTTTATCACCACCAAGCCAGCAATGCAAGAAATGCGAAAGGAACTGGTGCAAAAAAGAAGAAATAAAAAGCTCAGAAAGAAAACAGCCACACACAAAAAGAAATGGCTACAACAAGTATCTTTCAATAATAAATTTAAACGTAAATGGACCAAATGCTCCAACCAAAAGACATCGAGTGGCTGAATGGATAAACCAAACATGACACATACATTTGCTGTCTATGAGAGACCCACCTCAGAAGAAGGGACTCACACAGTCTGAAAGTGAAGGGATGAAAATATATCTTTCAGGTAAATGGAAACAAAAAAAAAGCTAGGGTAGCTATACTTATATCAGACAAAATAGACCTCAAAGTGAGGCCATAACAAGAGATAAGGAAGGCCACTTCATAATACTAAAGGGATCAATAAAACAAGAAGATATAACCCTGATAAACATATATGCACCCAATGCAGGAGCACACAGATACATTAAAAAAAAAAACACACACACACACACACAAAAAAAAAACCTCCTGGAAGATATCAAAGGAGAGATCGACAACAATACAATCATAGTAGGGGACTTTAATACACCACCTCCATCACTGATTAAATCCTCTAGAAAAAAAATCAGCAAAGAAACAGCAATATTAAATGACTCACTGGACCCGATGGATTGAATTGACATCTTGAGAACACTGCACCACAAAGCCAAGGAATATACATTCTTCTCAAGGGCTCATGGGATATATTCAAAAATAGACCACATATCGGGACACAAACAAAGTCTCCCCAAATTCGAGAAGATTGAAATCATACCAAGCATCTTCTCAGATCACGATGGCATAATATTAGAAATAAACGACAATAAAAACAACCCAAAATACTTAAACACTTGGAAGCTGAATAGCATGTTATTAAATATTGATTGGTTTACCAATGAGATCAAAGAAGAAATTAAAAACATCCTGGAAACTAATGACAATGAAAACACAACAATCCAAAACCTATGGGACACAATGAAAGCAATCTTGAGAGGGAAGTTTATAACTCTACAGGTCTATCTCAAAATACAAGAAAAAATGGTAGTAAATCATCTAACTCTACAACTCAAAGAACTAGAAAGAGAGCAACAAGAAAACCCCAGAGTGAGCAGAAGGAAGGAGATAATAAAGATTAGATCAGAAAAAAATGACATAGAGATCAAAAAATATATATATAAAATCAATGAAACCAAGAGCTGGTTCTTTGAAAGGATGAACAAGATTGATGAACCTCTAGCCAGGCTCACCAAGAAGCAAAGACAGAGGACCCAAATAAACAAAATCAGAAACGATAGAGGCGAAATAACAACAGACCCCACAGAAATATAAATGATTGTTAAAAAATACTATGGACAACTCAACTCCAACAAATTAGACAACCCGGAGGAAATGGTCATATTCCTAGAAAAATACAACATTCCAAAACTCAATCAGGAAGGATCAAAACATCTCAAAAGGCCAATAACTATGCAAGAAATTGAAGCAGTCATCAAAAAACTACCAACAAACTAAAGCCCGGGCCAGACGGCTTCACAGGGGAGTTTTACCAAACATTCAAGGAAGAACTAAAACCTATCCTGCTCAGACTACTAAAAAAAATCCAAGAGGAAGGAACACTTCCAAGATCATTCTATAAAGCCAGCATCACCCAAATACCAAAACCAGGTAAAGACAACACAATGAAAGAGAATTACAGGCCAATATTCCTCATGAACAAAGATGCCAAAATCCTCAACAAAATCTTAGCAAATCGGATCCAGCAGTATATCAGAAAGATCATACACCATGACCAAGCTGGATTTTTCCCAGGGATGCAAGGATGGTACAATATCCGAAAATCAATAAATGTGATAAATCATATAAACAAATTGAAAGAAAAAACCACATAGTCATATCAATTGATGCAGAAAAAACATTAGCCATAATCCAATACCCATTTTTGATAAAAACTCTCAGCAAGGTGGGAGTAGAAGGATCATACCTCAACATAATAAAAGCCATATATGACAAACCCACAGCCAACATCATACTCAATGGACAAAAACTAACACCATTTCCCCTAAGAACAGGAACAAGACAGGGATGCCCACTCTCACCACTTCTGTTCGATATAGTACTGGAAGTATTAGCCATTGAAATTAGACAAGAAGAAGAAATAAAAGACACCCAAATTGGAAAAGAAGAAGTAAAACTCTCCTTATTTGCAGATGACATGATATTAGAGATAAAACACTCTAAAGACTCCATCAAAAAACTATTAGACTTAATAAATGAATTCGACAATGTAGCAGGATACAAAATTAAGGTCAAGAAATGGATGGCATTTCTATACACCAATGGTGAACTTACAGAAAGAGAGACTAAAAAAATAATCCCATTTACCATCGCACCAAAAAAATTAAGCTACCTTGGAATAAACTTAACTAAGGAGGTAAAAGACCTCTACTCAGAAAACTACAGTGCGTTGAAAAATGAGATAGAGGAAGACATAAACACATGGAAGAACAGACCATGTTCTTGGACTGGTAGAATCAAAATCATTAAAATGTCCACACTACCCAAAGTAATCTATAAATTCAACGCACTTCCCATTAAATACCAACGGCATATTTCACAGACCTAGAACGAACTCTCCAAAAATTCATCTGGAATAAAAAGGTCCCCGAATAGCTGTAGCGATCCTGAGAAAGAACAAAGTAGGTGGGATCTCACTACCAGATATCAAGCTGTATTACAAAGCCACTGTTCTCAAACCTGCCTGGTATTCCCACAAGAACAGACATATAGATCAATGGAATGGAATAGAGAGCCCAGAAATCGGCCGGAACCAATATGCTCAATTAATATGTGGCAAAGGAGGAAAGAACATACAATGGAGTCAAGATAAATGGTGTTGGGAAAATGGGACAGATACATGCAAGAAAATGAAACTAGACCAACAACTTACACCATACACAAAAATAAACTCAAAATGGATAAAGGACTTAAATGTAAGACAGGAAACCATAAAAAATACTAGAAGAATCTAAAGTCAACAAAATCTCAGACATATGCTGAAGCAATTTCTTCTCTGATACAGCTCCTAGGGTATTGGAAACTAAAGAGAAAATAAACACATGGGACTACATCAAAATAAAAAGCTTCTGCACAGCAAAAAACCATCAACAAAACAACAAGAAAACCCACTGTGTGGGAAAACATATTTGCCAATGTCATATCTGATAAGGGCCTAATCTCCAAATTTATAGGGAACTCATACGACTTAACAAAAGGAACATAAGAAATCCAATCAAAAAATGGGCAAAGGACCTAAATAGACACCTTTCAAAAGAGGACATTCAGAAAGCCAAGAGACATATGAAAACATACTCAAAGTTACTAATCATCTGAGAGATGGAAATCAAAACAACAATGAGGTCCCATCTCACACCTGTCAAAATGGCTATCATCAACAAATCCACAAACGACAAGTGCTGGAGAGGATGTGGAGAAAAATGAACACTTGTGCACTGCTGGTGGGAATGCAGACTGGTGCAGCCACTATGGAAGACAGTATGGAACTTCCTCAAAAAACTAAAAATGGAACTCCCATTTGACCCTGTGATCCCTCTTCTTGGAATATATCCCAAGAAACCAGAAACACCTATCAGAAAGGATATATGAACCCATATGTTCATAGCAGCACAATTCACCATAGCTAAGATCTGGAAACAGCCTAAGTGCCCATCAGTAAATGAATGGATTTGAGAACTGTGGTACATCTACATGATGGAATACCATGCTGCTGTAAAAAAGAAGGAACTCTTACCATTTGCAAAGGCATGGATGGAACTGGAGAGCATTATGCTAAGTGAAATAAGCCAGTCAGTGAAGGAAAAATACCACTCATTCATGGATAATAGAGACCATTGTAAACTTTTGAACAATAATAGATACAGAGGCAGAGCAGCCTCAAACAGATTGTCAAACTGTAGCAGGAAGGCCGGGAAGGAGTGGGGTGCAGGAGGGAGGGGGGTAAGAGATCAACCAAAGGACTTGTATGCTGCATATAAGCATAACCAATGGACATAAGACACTGGGGGGTAGGGAAGGCCAGGGGATTGTCAAGGTCGGGGGGAAAAAAAGGGACACATATGCAATACCCTTTGTAAGACTGTGAGCAATAAAATAAAATATAAATAAAATAAAATAAAGAAAAAAAAAGACAATTATAAACTTAAAATAAGAAGACTATCGGCTCATGAAAGAGTGCATTCATTCATTCTTTTAAAAACATACTGAGATCTTAATGTTTCCAAATGATACATATAGTTATTAAAAAAGAAAGAGAACTGTGCTTGCTTCGGCAGAACATATACTAAAATTGGAACAATACAGAGAAGATTAGGATGGCCCCTGCGCAAGGATGACATCAAAATTCATGGAGCGTTCCATATTTTTTTATAATTAATGCTGAAAGGTATTCTTTAAGAAGAGGAAGAAGAAGGAAAGGTAAAGATAAAAATTATGAACAACAGATACATATCAACAAGTGAATCTAAAAATCAAGTGAATAAAAATTCTGATCAGAGTAAACTGGTGAATATAATAGAATTGGGCATAGAGAGGGGGTGGACTGAAAATTTTTGCAAGGGAAAGGGATGTGGGGGGGTGTGGGGGGCATGGGAGGAGACTGGACAAAAATCGTACACCTATGGATGAGGACAGTGTCAGGGTAAGGGCAGAAGGTGGGGTGGGAACTGGGTAGAGGGGAGCTATGGGGGGAAAAGTGGAACAACTGTAATAATCTGAACAATAATGATAAAAGAAATAAATGAAGCAGTGTGTTACTTCTTCATGGCATACTGCCCTGTTTCCAGTTAGGAAGGGTAAACAATTTACATATTTTCTTTGGACAACCTAAATGGAAAAAGGATTGGGGAACCTCCACCAAGGCTGCAAAACAATTCTTGACCTCCTTCCTGTGACATTTTGTATGTCCTCAACCTTGAAAGGAATAGTAGAAATAGAGAAAAATTGAATACGGAATGATATAAAAGTTTGAAGAAGTATAAATGCAGGCATCCTTTTGCTTATTTAAATGACATCAGCACTTTCTGAAGTGGTTATACTAAGATTGAAATAGAGATTACCACTTAAATGGAACCAGTTAGCTTTCCGGACTATGCTTCTGGATGGAGTAAACAAAAGCGCCCCTAGATTGTGATATGTATTTTATTGGTGAACTATTCATGCACTTTCTCTGCAACTATTTGACATTTAATGCACCACAAAGGGTATGATCACTCAAACTCTGAGTTATCTTGAATCCTCAGTATTTTTATTAGTGAATATAAACAAACATCATGAATGGGAAAGGTTTTTAAAAACTCACCTCTTGGACTGTTGAGTGTATAGTTATCAACAAGCCTTCCAACTTCAATTTTAAATATTACCCCAATAATGTGTGTTTTTTTAACATTCTTTTCATTGAAATAGTGTATGTGAAATTAGTTGAAAATTTTGGAAGCTGGGACCTCAACTTTTTAAGGATTTTAAAATCTAGCCTGTCAGATTGCGCGTTGTGTGGTGGAACAAACCATGGATGGTATGGCTCAGTGAGCCCATTTTTCATTGCCAGCTGGTATGCTCCTGGATTGGTGAAATACTTAATAAAGCCATTTGGATGCCCAATTTACTCAGCCTAATTTTTCCACTGTAGGTTTGTACTGATAACGTATTATGGTACAGAGAAATACAACAAGACAAACAATACAAAACGTCCCAGCATGAAATAGATCACTTTATATACAATCCCATGGGGAAGTGGACTAGAAAGGAAGATTAAAGGGGAAGAAGGAACAGCATAAAAATCCTAACTATGACGCCGAAACCGGTTTGGCTCAGTGCATAGAGCGTCGGCCTGAGGACTGAGGGGTCCCGAGTTTGATTCCGGTCAAGGGCATGTGCGTTGGTTGCGGGCATATCCCTAGTGGGAAATGTGCAGGAAGCAGCTGATCGATGTTCCTCTCTCATCGATGTTTCTGACTCTCTATCTCTCTCCCTCCCTCTCTGTAAAAAGTCGATGAAATATATTAAAAAAAAAAAGACTGCTAAAAAAAAAAAAAGAAATCCTGACCATGACAAAAGGCTCCTTCTTGTATTTCTAAACGGATATTCAGGGTATCAAAACCCTAAGCTATGTACATACTTTTAGATATATATTTTTTTATTGATTTCACAGAGGAAGGGAAAGGGAGAAAGAGTTAGAACCATCAATGGTGAGAGAGAATCATTGATTGGCTGCCTCCTACAAGACATCTACTGGTCTAAAAGCCCACAAAATGGGCATGTCACGACCTGGGAATTGAACCCTGACCTCCTGGTTCACAGGTCGAAACTCATCCACTGAGACAAGCAGGCCAGGCTTTGGCTCTTCTTTATTCAGAGTCTTCCCTTTGACATTCGTGTGCTCCAGCTGCCCTGTATCCAGCCTGCCTGACTGCTGGGCAGATTGTTGGACTCTGGGGTACATTCTAGTAGTAAGGAACCTACTGTGTGTGCCTTGCTCTCCCTGTTTGCTTTCTGATGGCATAGAGACCCTGCCCATAGGGCCTTCATGTACAAGATGCCTGTGCACCAGCAGTCACCTCCTATCCAGGCCCCTTCTGTGCCCATCTTCACAGATGTGGTCTCTATCTAAGCTTTCTAAGCCTCATTGCCTTAATACTATGCTTTTCTGAATATTTTGGTGGAAAAGTCCAGATTCCAATAAAGAATTGTGCTAGGTTTCTCATTGTGGTCTCGAGAACAAATAAAGCGTCAAGTGCAGGACACTTGGTTTTAGAGGCAACATGCAGCAATGAGTTTTCTTTTGTTGTGTTTTAATATGGTGGGTTTTTAAAATTAATTCTTTAGAGAGAGGTGAATGGAGAGAGACAGACACAGAAGCATGCATTCCTGTGAGAAAGAAACAATATTGGATGCCTGGGTCTGAACCTGCAACCTGGACATGTGCCCTGGCCAGAAATCAAATCGGTGAACTTTCTGGTGCACAGGACAATGCCCAGACACACTGGCCAGGGTGCACTGACTTTTATTTTCTTCCTTATCTAGCATGTGGTGGTTAATAAATATCATCAATGCTAATACCAGTGGGCAATTCCAGAGGAGGACATGCTGACAGGAGCTTTACATAAGTTGGCCCCACAGGTGAATCTCCACACAAGGTAATGGGCACGATCTCTTTGTGCAGAGGAATTAACACCCAGACCACAGGATGTTTTGCCTATGTCCTTCCTCCCTCAGAACCTGCCCATTTGTATACTTTTCCCCAAATTCCAAAGGTTCTGATTCCCATTATGGACACTATTTCCTGTGAAGGTTGGGATGGGAAAACAAGGTGCATGTCAGACAGAGGGACAGGGAGAGGGAGACGTAATAGGAGAGAGAGAGGATGAGAAAGAGAGCGTTTGCAGTAAGAGATATACCTTTTCTGAGCCTTGTTCTCTTATCCTCTTTTTTGGGGGGGTGGGGAGCTCACCGACTGTTACAGAGACTTTAGCATTTTCTCTTCCCACTAGAAGAAGCAGAGTGTGATGGCCAGTGTGGCTCAGTAGGCCTATGAACCAAGAGGATATAATTCAATTCTCAGTTGGAGCAGGGGCCGGAGTTCACAACTGGATCCCCAGGTGGATGTGCAGGAGAAAGCCAGCCAATGATTTTGTCTCATTATTGATGTTTTATCCATCTCTCCCTCTCCCTTCCTCTCTGAAATCAATAAGAAATGTACTTAAAAATGGGAAAATGAGCTCCCTCGTTGATGGGCCCAAGTTAGAAGAGTGGAAGGTAGAAGAAAAAGAAAGGAATAGCAATAAAAAGTGAACGAAGGGCCAGGTGCTGTGTGTGACAAGCTAGGAAGCTGCTGACACCCAGCAGAGAGCAGCAAGCACATGAGTGGCTGGCACTGGACCAGATGGCTTCACAGGGGAGTTTTTCGAAACATTCAAAGAAGAACTAAAACCAATCTTTCTAACACTATTTCAAAAAATTCAAGAGGACAGCATACTTCCAAGATCTTTTCATGAAGCCAGCATTACCATAATCCCAAAACCAGAAAAAGACAACACAAAGAAAGTGACTTACAGTCCAATATTCCAGATGAACATTGATGCTGCAATCCTCACCTAAATTCTAGCAAACCGGATAGAGCATTACATTAGAAAGATCATACACCATGACCAAGTGAGATTTATTCCAGGTATGCAAGTATGTACAATATCTGCAAATCAATGAACATGAAACATCACATAAACAAATTAAGAGAGAAAAACCACACAATCATATCAACTGGTGCAGAAAAAGCATTTGACCAACTGCAACAGCCTTTTCTGATAAAAACAGTCAGCAAAGTAGGAATAGAAGGATCATCCTTCCACATAATAAAAGCCTTATATGGCAAACCTACAGCCAACATCATACTCAATGGGCAAAAACTAAAACCATTTCCCTCTAGAACAGGAACAAGAAAGGGACACCCACTTTCACCACTCCTGTTCAACACAGTACTGGAAGTCCTAGTCACAGTGATCACACAAGAAAAGTAAATAAATGGTTCCCAAATTGGAAAAGGAGAAGTAAATTGTCATTATTTGCAATTGACATGATACTGTTCATAGAAAAACCCAAACACTCCTTCAAAAGTTTAGTAAACTTAATAAATGAACTCGGCAATGTAGCAGAGTACAAAATTAACGCCAAGAAATATATGGCATTTTTTATACACCAATAGTGGCATTTTAATACACCTACAGAAAAGGAGATTGAAAAAAGTATCACATTTACCATCCCACCAAAAAAATTAAGAAAGCTAGGATAAACTTAGCTAAGGAGGTAAAAGACCTCCACTCAGAAAACTAGAAGATGTTGAAAAAAGAGGTAGAGGAAGACATAAACAGATGGAAGAACATACCTTGTTCATGGATTGGTAGAAATGACATCATTAAAGTGGCTATACTATCCAAAGCAATCTATAGATTCAATGCACTCCGCATTAAAATACCAACAGCATATTTCGCGGACCTAGAACCAACCCTCCAAAAATCCATCTGGAATTAAAAAAAGACCACGAATAGTGGCAGCAATCTTGAGAAAGGAGAACAACGTAGGAGGGATCTCAATACCAGATATCAAACTGTATTACAAAGCTACTGTGCTCAAAACTGCCTGACACTGGCACAAGAATAGACATATAGGCCATTGGAATTGAATAGAGAACCCAGAAACCAATTCAAACCACCAAGCTCAATAAATACTTGACAAAGGAGGCAAAAACATACAATGGAGATAAGACAGTGTCTTCAATAAATGGTGCTGGGATATTTGGTCAGACAAATGCAAAAATGAAACTAGGCCACCAACTGACACCATGCATAAATATAAGCTCAAAATGGATAAATAACTTGAACATAAAGCTGGAAACCATAAAAATAATAGAGGTATCCATAGGCAGCAGAGTCTCAGATATATACGGAAGCAATCTCTTCACAGACACAGCTCCTGGGGCAATGGAAAATAAACTTAAAATAAACAAATGGGATGACATCAAAATCAAAAGCTTCTTCATAGCAAAAGAAACCATCAACAAGACAACAACAAAGCCCACTACATGGGAGAACATATTTGCCAATGTTCTCTCTGATAAGGGTTTCATCTACAACATTTACAGGGAACTCATACAACTTAACAAAAGGAAGATAAACAAACCAATCACAAAAATGGGCAATGGACCTAAATAGATATTTTTTACAAAGAGGACAAAAGGAAGGCCAAGAGACACAGGAAAAAATGCTCAGAGTCACTAATCATCTGAGAGACGCAAATCAAAAGGACAATGAGGTACCACCTCACAGCTGTCAGAATGGCTATCATCAACAAATCAACAAAGGGCATGTGCTGGTGAGTATGGGGGGAAAAAGGAACCCACCTTCACTGCTGGTGGGAATGCAGACTGGTGCAGCCTCTATGGAGAACAGTATGGAGTTTCCTCTAGAAACTAAAAATGGAACTTCCATTTGACCCAGTGATCCCACTTCTAGGAATATATCCCAGGAACCTAGAATTACCAATCCGAAAGGATACATGTACCTCTATGTTCACTGCAGCACAATTTACAATAGCTAAGATTTGGAAACAGCCTAAGTGCTCGTCAGCAGATGAGTGGGTTAAAAAGCCGTGGTACATCTACACACTGGCATAGTACACTGCTGCAAAAAAGGAAGGGGCACTGACCATTTGCATCAGCATGTATGGAGCTGCAGAGCATTATGCTAAGCAAAGCCAGTCAGTCAGTCCGAGAAAGAGAAATATCACATGACCTCACTCATCTGTGGATTATAATGAACAACATAAACCGATGAACAAAACCAGATCCAGAGACAGAGAAGCATGGATCAGACCATCACCCTCAGAGGGAAGGTAGGGGAGGGTGGGGTTAAGGGGGAGAGATCAACCAAAGGGCTTGTATGCATGCCTATAAGCCTAGCCAATGGACTCAAACACCAAGGGTGGTGGTGAGCGTGAGGACATGCTTGCGGGGTGGGGGTGGGGGTGTGGGAGCAGTGGGGGATAAGAACACATATGTAATACCTTAATTAGTAATAAGAATGAAAAGGAACCCAGGAACATATCATCAGGTGAGAATTCACACACACTCACACACACTCAGGCACACGCACACTCACACCAGGAGAGGGCTCTGCCGCTCTCAGTGGGAATCACCTCTTATGTCCCAGCCTGACCAGCGCTTTCTCACCAGCTGAACCAGAGGACAATGATGAGTGACGGCCCTGGTGCTCTGCGGAAAGCGCCCTCTCCACTGTCCAGCAGCCACTTTTCTGCCCCCTCTCTGTCTCCCACGCCCTGAGCAGGGCTGGGCTGGCCTGAGAGCCCACAGACTTGAGGACCCAGATCCCGGGGGAGTTGGCGCCGAGGGCTGTGGGGACCCTCTTGGTCAACTGCAAACTCGGCCAGCTGAGGTCACACAATAAAGGCCGACGCCAGAGTTCCATGAATTGTTGCGTGTAAGTCCCCTCAGCGAGCTCCCACTCTGGCGCAGCAAGCGGAAGGCCTCACGCCAGCGAGCCAGGTTTGGACCTCAGGCCTTCAGGACAACCAGGTGGGAACTCATTTTCAGATGGAAAAAGCCGGAGCGGGAGGGGCTGCGGGTTGCCAGTGACTAGAGCAGTTCACCCCCGCAACAGAAAGTTCACCCCTGGAGACAGCAAGAACCCAGGGTGTGCGATTACCTTTTCAACAGGCCACGCTCCTCACAGCATGGTCTCCAGCTAAGTTAGGAGGCTGGAGGGAAGGAAGCAGTGGGGGGCGCTGCCTGGCAAGCTTCCTGGGGCTGCGCCCTGGTTCCTTTGGGGGCGAAATCTCGCGAGATCACGAGATCAGGAGCAACCCAAGATCAGGGAGCTGGAGGGGGGTCATGTCTTAACAGGCCCAGAGAAGGTGGGGACAGGGGCGCCTGTGCCACACCCACCAGGTTGCAAGGGGTGGCAGAGGGTGGGTGGCTGTCAGGGAAACCCTGTGCTTCCAGGCATGAGGGTGGGGGCGGTCCCGATGTGGAGGGAGAAACAGGAGGCCACGACCCCCAGCTAACCTCCCACTCAACACCCTGTCTGTATTTCTGGGGACCCCTTTCCCTCTGTGGTTGTGGCTGCCACTTACCTACCTTGTTCCCTGGCCAGGCTTGGCGCCCCACTCCCACCCCACCGCAGCCCTCTGTCTAGAAAAGAGCGCCCTGCCCTGGGCTAGCCCACTGTCCCTACTGTCTGGATGGGGACATTTTAGTAATCCCCGGGGCAGAGGAGAGCTGGCCAGATGCAATTACATTGTCTCTCTCCACAGGTGCCCTCCTCAGTCTACCCCTGGGGTTTGGGTCATCATAGCTCTTTGACAAGCCTGGAATCCAGCCTTTGCTCTGCTCACCTCCCCTAAGCCTTCAGGTGATGGCAGCCTCCCTGCCTTCCTGCTCCCTCAGGAAGGGGTTCTCCTCTCACCAACAAATCCCTTTGGCAAAGTCACACCTGGGCCTGAAAGCAGAAGGAGTGGGCAGGAGGCTCCTGAGGAGGAGCAGACCAACAAAGCTGAGGGGAGGTGGGGAGGCACCAGCCACAGCCTGGTGCTCAGGCTCTGCCAGAGCTGCCCCTTAGCTGAACCTTAACCCAGGGTTCAAATCTCAGGTGGCACCTCCAGGGCACATAGGGGGCCTGGCATGCTCAGTCTGGCAGGTTTTGCTGCCTGCTTTTCCATAGTCTCTTTAGGAGACAAAAGCCAGGCTTGTGAGGAGAGAGGGAGAGGGGAAGAGCAAAGCTTAGGCCCAGCCCTGTCATCCAAGCTGGCCTGAGGCATCTCCTGGGCGTCCTTGGAAATCAGCTTCTCTTAGTGAGGAAGGGCTTGTAATAAGAATAGAGCCGCAGTTGTTTAATCATTACTTACAAACTATAAATACGAGGCCCTGGGACACTGGAGGATGAAACAGGCTCTACTGAAAACATAGGCTGCCTCCATGGCCCATTACTCAGAAAAGAATTGCATTTTGCAAAGAGACCAGGCACAGGACAGGCTTTGATTTGGCAGCTGTGCCCGCACCCTGACCCCCTCCTGGGATCTTTCTTAGGAAGGCTGACCATTCCAATCTCATCCCAGGAAGGGGCTGAGCTGTTGCTAAGGTCATAGAAGATTAGCCACCTTGTGGTCAGCCTTTGAGCTCCTGAAGGTCCAGACAGCAGGCCCTCCCCTCCCCTTTGCATGTCACACTTGCAGCTGGCAGCTACAGATAGCTATCTTCTCCCCAAGAGGCTGAGAGCTGAATTTCCAGGGTGAGCGACTCCTCGCCCCATACTGACCGCATCCTTGGAGTAAACATTCATTGTGTGGTTCAACGCTGTCTCTGCTTAACTTGGCTCAAGTAGTCACAGGCAGCCTCAGACACATTTGTGCTGCCTTTCTCTTCCACACTCAGACTTGGGGAATATTCAGACTCTGCAAACTGTGAGACCTTATCTGAGAGGGAGAGTGGGCTGAGGACACTGTGTCCCTGTCATGCAGGTGATCCTGCATCTCTTCACCATAGGCTGTGGAGAGGTCAGGGGGGTGGAGCGTAACAGCAGGGTGGTAAGGCTGGCTTCTAGTGTGTTCCTACCCTACCATTCCTCCAGACGTTCCCAATGCCTATGAACTAGCAGAGTTTAAGACTTCCAACTACATAGATGGAGGAATGAGGACAAATGAGGCCACTGCACTCAGCCTCAGTGGATTTGGGTTTGTCACCTAGAGCAGAGCAGATAAAAAGCAGAAACAGAAACAACTCCACTATTTCACCTGGGAACTAGAGATTCAGCATAGCCCTCCCCCCTCTCTCCTTGATGCATTTGGCAGCTATTTTTTTCCTGAGTGGCTGCTTATCCCATGCTCAGAGCTACACACAGTCTCTCCTCACAGAGTTTAGGATGACAATAGAAAACACACACACACACACACACACACACACACACACACACACACACACCAAAACCCAACAAGACCATTATCTACAAATGGCTCTTTGTAACTAATTCTGTCAAGAGAACAAAGGTGCTGGTATGGAAAGTTACAGAGGTAGGTAGACTTCTGCCTGAGAGTTGTACAAGGAGGGGCCATCAGGGGCTTGGAAGGATCCTGTTCAGGGCATGAGGACAGACTGCACAATTTCTGAGAGAGTAAAGTGCTTAGCCAATTTGAGAATGCAAGAGACACTGGGGCACAGTGACAGAGAGGGCAATGGATGTATCCAGGGAAGGTGAAATTCAAAGGGAATCTATTTGAAGTTTGTCCACCCTTATGTTCATGATGATCCGGTTGTTTGTCAGCATTGCAGAGGTTGATGCACTAAAAAGACATGGTCTGTTATATCAAAAGCAAAATGCAGGCCACCCGACTGATTGCATAATGCAACCCTATTCTTGTAAAGTTAAATGTGAATATAACATTCATTTATTCCATTGCTTCACCCATTGCCTCACAATGTTCACCATGTTCCTAGGTGACAGTAAGCCTGCATAAGGAACAGGGACTAACAGTTCTTGGGCCCTACTCTCCTGGGAAATCAGCAAATCATATTTATGAATATCTTAAAGCAGTCCACATGTTCACTAAAAATGATAATGCTAGTCATTGTAAAATATCTTCCTGTATTTTTTACAGGGTTCTTTATTACAATTTCCTCTCCTGGACTGGTGGTGAAGATGTATTTTCATTTTAGAAACATGAAAAATGTCAGTCAACCAGCACTGCATAATAATGATCACGATCATGACTTAAAAACCCTTCAGTAGTGGAAGAGAGGGAAGCTGGATGCTTTTGAAGGAGCTGCTGTGTGTTTGTGTGTGTGTGTGTGTGTGTGAGTGTGTGTGCATACACACACTCCTGCACAGCTGAGAGAGGCTGAGTCTAGCCTGTCCTGTGAGGGGATGAAATAGAGGTGAGGTGGAAGGGGTACATACTTTTGTCTACAATCACCTACAGTAAGCCTAAGTATGAAGGAAGCTGCATTCTCAAACTAAGCATCATACAGCCCTTACAGACTAAGGAAAACTTAGCCTTTTGATGTTGTAGTCTGACTCATGCCATGACAGTTTGAACTTTAATGCTGTCAGTTGTTTTCAGGTGAAGACACTAAGACGAGGGAGATTAAACAGGGGTCCAAAGCAGGGAGGGCAAATCAGGAAGGCATTGGGGGCTGACTTGTGCTTCCATGACACCCACTGTACAATAGGCTCCTGATTTCCTAACAGGCACATGCAATGGCCTCTGCACTCCCAGTACACTGCAGGATTAGCCGATGTGAAAGATCTCGGAGAGAATTCAGGGTGGCCAGAGTGCATTCGCCACAGTGTGTGTCCCGATTTCTGTGAACCACACCTTTTGAAAATTCTTTTGGCATAAATATCCAGGAGCCCAGAGGGAAAGGCAGGAACCTCCATCCCTGGGCGGCATCCCTTCACCCAGATTCGGGCCTCCAAGAGACTGGACTCGAAGAGGGTACAGCCCTCCCCATGAGAGTAACTTCTGGGTTAGAGGTTGGTTGTTTGGAGAGGAACACTCAGCTGAAGGCCAGCTGCTCAATGACAGATGGAGCTCGCACAGCTCCAGGTTCATCTGAGTCATCCCCCTCTGTTTTCCCCCTCTTCTCCAGGTCCTGGGCCCAGCCAGCCTGGACCCAGTCCCTTCCCTGTCCAGCTGTGGCTCAGGAGGTGTGCTGGGTGAGCTGAACTGCAGCTGCTGGAATTTATAACCCTGCCTCCTGGGACCAACAATGTCTGGGAACCCCTCCCACACTCCTGATTGATGGTGTCACAGGGGAGGAGGGCAAACTAGCCAATAGACATCTGCTGAAGCCCTCTTGTTTACCATGTTTCATTCCAATCAGGCAAAGGCAACAATCTTCTGAAGAAGGTCTCTCTCTCTGAATTTTTGAGCAGGAGCGGGTAGGGGTTGCCCAAAGTTTCTCTCTGACACTTTGGCTTCTAAATAAAGAGCTGAAAATCAATATCCCAAAAGGCATCTATAGAGTGGAATAATCTTGGCTTCCTTTATTTCTTAACTATTGGCTAAGAGGGTTCAGACTGGTGTCAGTCAGGTAGGTAGATATATATATCAAACAAACAAACCAACAAACAAAAACCAAAGAGACTTCTAGGGGACTTTAAAAGAGAGCCTGAAAACACGACAGTCATAGTAGCAGACTTTTATCACTCCTCTGACTTCACTGGATAGGTCTTCCATGTGACAAAATAATGATACAGAGACTCTAAAGAACACACTGCATCAGATGGATTTAATTTACATTTTAGGACATTTCACCCCAACAGAGCAGAATATACATTCTTCTCAAGTGCACATGGATCATTCCCAAAGATAGACCACATGGTAGGACACATAACAAGTCCCTACAAGTTCAAGAAGTTTTAAATCATATCAAGCATCTTCTTGGATCACAGTGGAGTGAAATGAGAAATCAAATAGAGTAAAAACACCCAAAAACATTTAAACACTTAGAGACTAAATAGAAGGCTAATAAACAATTGAACTTGTTACAGTGAGATCAAGAAAATATCATAGATTATTTGGAAAAATAGGAAAATGAACAAATAACAACACAGAATCTCTGGGAAACAGCAAAAGCAGTTCTGAGAGGGAAGTTCATAGCACTATAGACATATCTCAGAAAAATAACAAAATCAGCAATAAACTATTTATCCCTACAACTGAAGAATTAGAAAGAGACCAACAAGAAGAGCCAAGAGTAAGTAGAAGGAAGGAAAAAATAAAGATTACAGCAGAAAAAATAAGAGAGACAAAAAATTCAATGAAACCAAAAGCTGGTTCCATGAAAGGATAAACAAAATTGATAAACCATTAGCCAGACTCATTAAGAAACAAACACATATGATTCCAATAAGTAAAATCAGAAACAAGAGTGGAGGAGTAAGCACTGGCACCACAGAAATTCAAAGGATTGTAACAAAATACTATAAATAGCTATATGCCAAAATGCTGGACAATGTGGATGAAATAGATGAAGTCAGTAAAAAATGCAATCTACCAAATGTGATTCAGTAAGAATTAAGAAACCTGAATAGGCTCATAACAACTAATGAAATGGAAGCAGTAATCAAAACGCTTGCAACCAACAAAAGCTCCGGCCTGGACACCTTCACAGGGTAGTTCTACCTAACATTCAGAAAACTACAATCTATACTCCTCAAATTATTTCAGAAAATCAGAGGAAAGAATACTTCCAAACTCTTTGTATGAGGCCAGCATTATTCTAATTCCCAAACAAAGTAAAAACACTACAAAGAAAGAGAATTACAGGCCGATATAGCTGATGATGACAGATACGAAAGTCCTTAACCAAGTATTAGCAAATAGCATCCAGCATTATATTAAAAGGACCAAATGCCATTATCAAGTGGGATATACACCAGGGATGCAAGGCTGGTATTATATTCACAAATCAATAAACGTGATACAACTCATAAACAAACTGAGAGACAAAAATCTCGTGATCATATCGATAGACACAGGAAAAGAACTGGAAAAAACCCAACACACAATTGTGATAAAAACTCTCAGCAACTTGGTAATAGATGGAGTATACCTCAACATGATAAAGGTATGAGAAACCCACAGCCAACATCATACTGAATGGGCAAAAACTAAAACCATTTCCTCTAAAAGAACAGGAACAAGACAGTGATGCCAATTTTCACCATTCCTGTTCGACATAGTACAGGAAGTGCTCCCATAGTGTTCAGACATGAAGAAATAAAAGTCATCCCAACAGGAAAAGCACATAATTAGTGAATTTGGTCATGTATCAGTATACAAAATTAACACTCAAAAATATGTCTTTTGATACACCAAGAATGAACTCATAAAAAGAGAAACTAAGAAAAGTATCCCACTTACCATTGCAGTAAAAGAATTAAGGAAAAAACTCAATGAAGGAAGTAAAAGAACTGTACTTGGAAAATGACAGAACATTGAAAAGGAGATAAAGATATCAACAATGGACTAATATACCTTGTTGATGGGTTGGTAGAATTAACATCATTAAGATGTCCATACTACCCTAAGCAATTTATAGATTCAATGTAATCTCCATTAATATATCAACAGAATAATTCACAGACAAAGAACAAACTCTCCAAGAATTCCTATGGAGTAAAAATAGCCTCAGCCATCCAGGGAACAAGAAAAAAATATGGAAGGCTCACAATACCAGATATTAAGCTATATTATAAAGCCACCATTCTCAAAACTGCCTGCTACTGCCACTAGAAAAGACGTATACACCACTGAAATAGAACAGAGAACCCAGAAGTGGACCCAAGTCATTACGCTCTATTATTAATTTACAAAGGAGGCAAGAGCATACAATGGAGTCAAGACAGTCTCTTCAATAAATGATGAAAATCAGACAGAAACAAGGAAGAAAATGAAACTAGACCACCAACATACACCTTACACAAAAATAAACTCAAAGTGGAGAATGGACTTGAACGTTAGTTGGGAATCTATATAAAAAAATCTTAGAAGATTGCATAGGCAGCAAAATATTACACATATGTCTTAGCATATCTTTACTGACACAGCTCCGAAGGCAACGCACACAAAGGGGAAAATAAACAAATGGTCTATATCAAAATAAAAACCTTCTGCATGGCAAACTAAATCCTGAACAAAACAACAAGAAAGCCCACTGCATAGTAGAACACATTTGCCAATGGTATCTCTGATAAGTGTTGAATTCCAATGTTTACAGGGAACACACACAAATTAACAGTAGGAAGATAAACGATCCAATCAAAACACGGGCAATAGACTTAAATGGACAATTTTTGAAAGGGGACTTACATAAGGCCCAGAGACATAGGAAAAAATGCTCAAAGGCACTAACAGTCCAAGAGATGCAAATCAAAATGAGAGAAGTACCAATCCACACCTGTCAGAATAGCTGTTATAAAAAAAAAATAAAAAAACCACAAGTGCTGGAGAGGATGCAGAGAAAAAGCAACCCTTGTGCACTGCTGGTGGGAATGCAGACTGCTGCAACCATTGTGGAAAACCATATAGAGTTTCTCAAAAAATTAAAAATGGAGCTCCCATTTGATTCAGTACTCTCTCTTTTAGGCATATATATCTCAAGAAATGAGTAACATTAATCAGGACAGATATATGCAACTGTATGTTCATACCCGCCCAATTTACAATAGCTAAGATTTGGAAACAGTCTAAGTGCCCATTAGCAGATGCACGGATTAAAAACTGTGGAACATCTATACAATGGAAAACTCAACTGCTGTAACAAAGAATGAACTCTTATAATTTGCAACTCCCAAGGGGTACCAGACTGTGAGAGGGCACAAGTGGGGCTGAGGGACACCCCCGCACCAGTGAACAAATTTTTGTGCACTGGGCCTCTAGTACATATATATTTGTGTGTGTGTGTGTGTGTGTGTGTGTGTGTGTGTGTGTGAAGGTATATATACACAAATATACAGAAATACGTATATGTATATATATTTATGTATATGTATATGTATATGTACATGTATCTCCCTTAGAGGGCCAATGAACTTTGATATTCAGCAGGGCTGAAAAATCAGCATTATATTACCCTGCTGTTGGCAAAATGGCTGAAGGTAATCTCCTAACCTGATAACCCTGTTTGCTTTGCTAAAGGGCATATATGAGAAACCTAAATCCAAGTGAATAAAAGCTGATGGGTGCTAGGGTTCAGAGAGCTTCTCTGCTAGAGAGAAAGGTCTCTCCCTGGCCCCCCTATGTCTTCTAAACTTATATTTGTTGTCTAGTGTATTCATTTGTGTTCAGCTCCTTTTCCTGATCCTGAATCCTTGCTGCAAAAGGTTGCAGCATTCTGGCGCCCAATGGGGGGCATCTGGAGAAGAAATTTCACCAGAGTGAAAAATGAAGACATTTTACCAGAAAGCTGAGAAGTGCACTGAAAAGGTGGGGAAAATTCTCTGTGCACAAAGCCCATGCCAGCTTTGGAAATAGTGAAACAAAAAGTGGGCGGAAAATCTTTCATTTCTGCCAGGCTATAATGAAGGAAAGTTTGATTATAAAGCAAAATAAATAAATAAATAATTGTAAACATTTACTTGTATGCTCAAGGATAAAGAAATTAAAATATCAAAAGGTACTCCTTGAAATCAGGCTCAAGGAAAAAAAGTAACATTGTCATCTTGAACTATGTTTGCTCTTGTTCGCACTGCATTATGCCTAATTCGTATTGGGGATCAAAAGTCTGTAATACCTAAGCCCTGGGTCCTCCACTCTAGTGTGGAAAGGCACAGCAGCTAGAGAAAACGGGGTTAACAGTCATTTTACAAAAGGACTCTTTAATGCTTTGTCTGAAAATTACCATATGACACCTTGGGACAGGCAGATTTTAGCTAAAATAACTTTAGAGGACAGCCAATGCCATGAAGAGCAGAATACGATAATATCTATGAAAACTACTCTGATTCATTAAGCCTTGTCTCTATGTTATGGGCACTTGTCTGTTGATTATTATCAATCTGTCTTGGTTGTTTATTGTTAGTCTATTAAGCATGCCTTCAATTTAATTTAATAAGAAAAGAAACAGTAGATGGACAGGCCATTACTAAACATCTAAAACACCTCCCAACCCATTAATTACTAGTCTCTTGGTGATCCTGTAACATGTATGCCCACTCTCGAGAGTGTTATTAAAAGTCTCCTTTTATTTCCCAGACCGTCATTTGAAATTTGGATTTATGAGACATTCCTCACAACTTAAGGGATATCTCTGGGATTTCTGTACCCGTGAAGAGAAAAACACTAGCTTAAGAGAAGTCACACCCCACCTGATTTTGGATGGCCTCTTGGACTGACCCCTATTTCCTCACAGATGTTATAGTACAAACACAAGACTGTTTTTCTTAATAAGATGGTGAAATGACACAAGGAAAATATACAGGCTGTGTTTAGGCAATAAGATTAGTGTTTCCATAATAAGGGGCAGTTCTTAAATAATAATGGACCATATTCCAAGGTTCACGTTAAAGCCAATGAAAGCCAGGAAGTTTTTTCTGCTGCAAAATTTGCCAAAGTAAAGCGCCTTAGATGGTGATAACTGGCTTTGGAAGCTCAAAATTGTTAAAAGTTAAATAGATAGATATAACTAAAATGAAGGCTTTGTGGCAAAGCTTTTCAATAATAATTATAAATAAATATATTGATGGTGAGGGTGTAGTCACTGAGGAGAGGGCTGACTGCAATCTCTGTTGGTGGAAAGGTCCAGTGGATCTTCTCCCTGTAAAAGTGGAGAACCAGGTAGAGCAACCTTATATTTTATCTCTGAATGAAAAATGTGGTGGTTTTAAAATTCAAATGGCTACAGGCCTTCATCCCTTCTTCCCCTACTTCTTTGGCAACCTCATATCTCTAAACATATTTTTTAAATTTTTGGTAACTTAAAAATTTGGAGTTGGTTACATTAAGGAATGAAACTTACTAAATCTCTAAATGTTTTGAAATAACAAAATACTGAAATATTATTTTGAGTGTACCAAAATGAAAAAAATAAAGCACAAAATGAATCTATTAATTAAATAAGTCTTTGTTAATTTTATTGGAAATATATCCTTAAAAATGTGACGGTATTACTAATCTAAGAAATGCTAAGTATTTAACTTGCCACCTAAAATTTAAGGCTTCCAAGAGTTAAAAGTTCAAATTCAATTGGCAGAAATTATATGCTTGTAATGATAAAATGCATAAAGTTTAGAATTTCATTATCAAGAAAAATAATTCTTGTGATTTCTCTGGAAAAACTTAGTAGTAAAAAAGATATTGTAGTCCTTATGTGTACTATGTGTGGTAAAATTTCAAACTAATATATAATATTTTATTGGACTGATTAAAAAAGAGGATTAATTCTATGGTCTGAAATTAATTTTTAATATAAAAACCAGTTTAAATTTTATTGATCTATTTTAGAATAATTGCAACAAATGTATAATGTAATCTTTGGGTTACACATATTTGTGATAGTCTTTCCATGTTAAATTTCAAGACTTTAACCAAGAGATAGCTTTGAAACTTTTCAAGTGCCCTGGAATAATTCAAGGGTTTACTCTCTTCTTAAAAGAAATATTTTAGGAAAAGAAATATCTTTAAACCAATTTACGCCAAACTAATATACTTGAAATCACTTGCAGTTCATCAAATAAAAATTAATAACTGTGTTCTCTTTACGTATACATATTTTAAATGTTATAAAAGTTTTAACCTCTAAGGGAGGGTAGGAAAAAGTTGCTGAATACTTCTTAAGAAACATGGGACTATTCAGCAGCAGAATTTTAAGATGGGAGCCCTGACAGCCTGATCTTTAGATAGGCCAGGGGGCAGTGCAACATCTGTAGTTCATAGGTCAAATGTATAAGTTTACTTACTTTGCTTTCTCAATAAGGGTGCATACGTTAGTCACTTAACAAATTAGCTTTTCACAATATAATCAAGTTCTCATATAAACTCAGTTATATGAGAAGCAGATATTTTATTAGCAATTGGTTCTAACAGAGTCCAGAGTGTACCTATGTAAATGAGCACCAGCCAAAAGAATGCTGTTTAAAAGTAAATTTTAAGCTTAAGAAAAAGGAGACATTTTTAAGTCTCTTCTGCTACTATTTACAAGGTAAACAAAAAGTTATTCAAATATTAAATCTCACCATTAATAAGACACCATAAAAAAAGAGACTTACTTTTACTTAATCTGTATGCATTGCAGTATTGGCCAGCATACCTCTCTTTTAGAGGTATTTCTTAAAAGGAACTAAGTTTGTAGCTCTATTTAAAAGAAATAAAAAAGCTTTTAAAAGAAACTCCCAAATTGTGTCCTAGAAATTACTCTGGAAGAAAAAACAGGAGGAGATTCCCTTCAAATATCTAGAAAACTGCAATTAAAAATAAATGTATTAGGCCTCAAAAAGAAAAGTAAACAATTTCCATTCTGCCTCCCTAAACAAAGCTTATGTCAATACTAGAGGCCCAGTGCACAAAAATTTGTGCACTCGGTGGGGAGGGGGATCCCTCAGCCTTGCCTGTGCCCTCTGGCAGTCTGGGACCCTTGGGGAGATAACTACCTGCTGGGTTAGGCCTGCTCCCGGGTGGCAGAGGGCAGGCCCAATCCCTAGGTGCAGCCCCTGGTTGGGATCAGAGCAGGGCTGATTGGGGAGTTGGGGCACCGCCCCATCATGCACAGAGCAGGGCAGATTGGGAGGTTGTGATGCCACCCTCAGTCATGCTCAGGGTAGGGCCAATTGGGGGGTCGGGGCACCGTCCCCTGTCACACTCAAGGCTGGGTAGATGGGGAGGTTGCGGCGCCACCCCCTGTCATGCACAGAGCAGGGCCAATCAGGGGGTTGGGGCGCTGACCCCGTCACACACAGAGCAGGGCCAATCAGGGGGTTGGGGCACCACCACTCTCACACTCAGGGCTGGGCCGATGGGGAGGTTATGGCTCTACCCCATCACACACAGAGCAGGACCCGTGGGGGGGGATTGGGGAGCTCCCCCCTATCAGGCATAGAGCAGGGCTGCTCAGGGACTTGGGGCCCCGCCCCCTGTCACACACAGAGCCTCAGAGCGATCGGGGGTTTGGGCGCTGCCCCCTGTCATGCTGATCCCGGTGCCGGGAGGCATATTACCCTTTTACTATATAGGGTAGAGGCCTGGTGCATGGGTGGGGCTGGCTGGTTTGCCTTGAAGGGTGTCCTGGATCAGGGTGGGGGTCACCACTGGGATGCCTGGCCAGTCTGGGTGAGGGGCTGAGGGCTGTTTTCAGGCTGGGAGTGACTGAAATTCCCAACCCCTCCTTCTTTTCTTTTTTTTTTTTTTATTCTGGGCCAGCTTTACCTTGAGGCTTGGCTCCAGCTCTTAGGCCTCCGCGGCTGAAAGTAGGTTCTGGCCTTTGCTTACAATGTTGCGAATCTGCTGGTTGAAGTCCAGCGGTATTTGCTACAATGTTTCTTAAACTGCCTGCTCCGAGGCCTGCAGCCGCAGGCGGGAAAGTTGGTTTCCTCCAACGATCCTTCCTCACTGAGGCAAGCAAGCTGCATGTTAGTTTCAAGCTGCCTGGCTGCCTGCCGCCATCTTGGCTGACAGTTAATTTGCATATCTCGATGATTAGCCAATGAAAAGGGTAGCAGTCGTATGCCAATTACCATGTTTCTCTTTTATTAGTGTAGATACTCAAAGACTGATAGCAGAAATCCTATTAGTTTCATTTACTGTCCCCAGTGAGAAAGGAAGTTAGGAAATAAGTCTTATTTTAGACTGATTTAAATTAGCAAATGAAAATCAAAGAATATTCAGTGGAACTTAGTTGAAATAGGCAGAAACCTATTCCTAGAGCAGTCACTGTTTTTACTGATAGTTCATCTCATGGTAAAGCTGCTTATAATGCAAAGAATTCAGACCAAGTCATTCAGACCAGTCATACTTCTGTGCAAAGAATCGAATTAGAGTATTGAGTCCCATCCTTTGGTTTTAGAGCAGGAGCTAACTCCCAGGGTCCTTGGCTGCTGCTTGCCAGTTCTCCGGAGCTGGGGACAGAAGGCAAGGAAATGCTGCAGGGGAGGCGGAGTCCCTGTGACCCATTCTGCTGTGGCCCCGGGCAGCGCAGCTGGGCTCCTGAGCCTTGTGCATCCTGAGTGACTCAGGCGCGGCCTGGTCGGTGGCGCTGCTGGTCTCCCCATGTCCCTGACCCTGTGCCCGACCGCCCAGGGTGGCTTGGCCTGGGAGCTGGGCTCTGCGCCGCCCCTCCCCGCGCTGCTCCACCCCAACCCTTCCCCCAGGCCTCCTTCCCAGCTGAGCACAGTGTCCCTGCTGCCACAGCTCTGGGCTGGCCTGCCCCATGGCCAGCGCTGCTGAGGCCCCAGCTCAGCCCGCAGGTCTTGCCTACCCTGAGGCCCTGGACACGGCCCTTCTGCCCAGACCTGGCTCAGGTGCCTCCTGTGCCTTCGGGTCCCCACCGAACCGCCTTGTGTGCTCTTGGAAGGTCCGTGTTCCCAGGAAGCAAGGCCGCAGTCTCCATGGGAGTGCATCAGTTCAATGCAGGGCTGTTATAGGGCGCCGGGAAGCGCACACACAGTTGGGGCTGCAACGAACTAAATATACTAATCAGCACAAAGTGGTCATTGTTCTGTGCAGGCGATTCTTTAATTACTGATTCTGTGGCTTCCTCTCAGAGTTAATATGTTGGTTAACCCGTTGACTAGAACATAGGAAGGTCGGCTGGATTTTATGGGTGTTTGGTGTAAGTTTTATAAGGCACTGTGGGGTGCACAGTCCTCTGCCAGGGGCTGTACCCACGTGAACGCCGGGTAGTAGACAAAGAGGACATGAGAAGACAGAGGCATATAGGAGAGTCTTTTTAAAAAAAATATTTTCATTTTTTTTACGTAGAGGAAGGGAGAGGGATAGTTAGAAACATCATGAGAGAGAAACATTGATCAGCTGCCTCCTGCACAACCCCTACTGAGGATGTGCCTGCAACCAAGGTACATGCCCTTGACTGGGACCCTTCAGTCTGCAGGCTGTTCTCTATCCCCTGAGCAAAACCGGTTAGGGCAGGAGAGTCTCTTTTGCAGGCCATGTAGCTATTGCTAACAAGGAACCATCAGACAAAACAGTTCTTCAAAGTAGCTTCACACAGTGGCTGCACCAAGCAGCCCTTGCTAATACAGTAGCAAACAGGAACCATACCAAGCAGCCACCCACTGGCTGGTTAGTAACACATTTATACTAACTTAGACACAAAGGCTTCCTGCCAAATAGTGACATCAGTATTTGGGTTATAGTAAGGTACTCCTGCCCAGTGTGTACAGTACAATCTCTGTGTCCTTGCTTAGATTGGCCTTGACCATCCTGATTAGGATTCTCCTGCTCAGATTGGCCTTGAACATCCGGCGTACTCTGATTAGGCTCCCACAGGCACTATCTCAGTCATGGCCCAAGTTTAAGTGTTCTCAAAACTGACTTATCAGGAGGAAAAAGTGTCATGAATGTGACATAACCGTTCTCTCAGGAATAACACTTAATTCACAGAAAACGTAACTGCAACCCTAGAGGAGCTGCATGGGAACCACAGGCTCAGATATTTCAGCCAAGAAAGCTGCTGGTGCCAAAAAGACCTCAGAGGAGAAACCAAGTCAAATTAAACTGTTTGTGATGTGAAAGCCATTTCCAACACTGTTTTTAAAGGTTGTCTAGTGCTGACATGAATGTTTGTTTTGATTCCTGTATTTGAGGATTGCAGCTTAACCTCTATGCCACAAAACCGTTTTCCTTATAAGAGTTGTCCATCCACCTTCTACAGTGGCCAAATTTGACTGGCTGTCAGTTACTGTTCGTAGAAATGTTCTGGAGGTAATGGGTGAGGGCTGTTTCCACCCACAGCTCATTCACTTCTTTGTAGTAATAAGCTGAACTGTAGTAGATTATGTTCTTTCAAAGCTAGAACTGTTAAGTTTGCAAACAATCATGACTGTTCCATTGCCAGTAATTTTATTCATGCCTTGGTCTTTTGGGTTTGCACCAGAAATTGGAATTGCTTGCAATTATATGGTTAGGTAGATTGAGGCTCAAAATTAATGATGACATTTAATAGTTTCTTAAAGCACCAAGTGGTTCAACTTTTGATGAATTAGAAATGATATGTTGTTTTTGTTTGTTTCATTTCAATATGCCAGTGATCTGTTAGGTGTGTTTTTTAAATGTTGTTCCAGCATTTGAACAGAAATGCCCTTAAATGTTGAGAGCCATTTACTATAAAGTAAAACTTGTCTAAATCCTTAAATGTGAAATGTGGAGAAATTAGTGAGTAGTAGTAGGAAATGTAGGATCAATATTGTCAGACATAAGTGCTTATCTCTCAGCCCAGTGATTTCCTACAGTTGATTTTGTCAGCAACTAACATGTAGCTGTAATGTTAATTATGATCTGGTAGTGTAAGGTAACTATGAAATGGTAACTAATTACCTGAAAGAATCAGATCTGGAATGCCCTTTGATGTTATGATTACTTGTACACCTACAATGTGATAGGATTGTATGACACTCATCTAAGGATTAATGGCTCTTCTGTAAACTTCTGATAATTTTCTTCTCGTTTTGATTCCAACAGCGGTTCAGAATGTGTTTGAATTCACACAGAAATAATATTGATATCTGAAAGCCATGTTGAACTTCTCTGAAGAAAGGGAAACAATGATTGCAGCTGGGGATTTGCAGGAATTTGTTCCTTTTGGTCGAGACCACTGCAGACACCACCCTAATTCTTTGAACCTTCAGCTTCGGCAGCTGCACCCAGCCTCTGAGTTGTGGTCCTCTGATGGTGCTGCTGGCTTGGTGGGATCCCTGCAGGAGGTTCCAATCCACGAAAAACAGAAGGTTTTATCAAGGTTCTCAGTTTGCTTTTGAAATGTAGAGAGATTCGGTCTACCTGTAATTTAAGGCTACCCAGATGCAACTGAGAAATGAGTATGATGCTACTTCAAGGGTATAGGTTAAGATTTGGTCATTTTTGTCAAAGCTAAAAATAATGACCTTAATTGTATTATAGTGTCATGGCTGTTTAGACATATAACTCAGGGATTTATAATGAGAGTCACTATGATTATGGTCCATTTAAATCTCTTTTTCTTCACTTGGTATGTATGTGGGACCAGATTTCATGTTATTTGATGGTTAGATAGTAGAGTTAGCAATGGTCCCTGCTGCCAAAAACTTACATGTTTCTAGAGGAGAAAAGAAATGCCACATAAGTAGATACAGTACTAGTTTTTAAATAGGGGAATGAGATACTTCCCCTGTGCATGTTAAACAGTCAGTCTTTCTAATCTTAATTCCATTTCTGTATCCCTTTTGGGATACCAAAATTTCCAGGAGCGGAAGTCTGTAGTTAGGAATCCAAACCTTTCTCTGCCCTGTTCATTTTGATGGTTGGCACAAGGGCAGGAAGGTGAATGCATATGCAGTTGTGAAGCAGGGAAGTCTGCATGGTGGGTAAGCTCCCCCAGTGTCCCATGTGCACTTCACTGCCATCTCTGCTTCACCCCGCATATGCTTAATATGTCTTTAGTCTCCCAAGAATGTTGGTTTAATTTTTTGATATATAGGTAAGGTCTAGTTTTTGTTTATTTATGTTTTTGGCAGCATAAAATGGTAATGTAATAATAAAATACTTAATATAGAGAATTATTGAGGTAAATTCCCATTTTTGAAATCCTGTAAGATACAGTATGATACATACACCCACACCCCCTCCTCTGTTAATCAGTGGCACTAAACCTAAGAGTTGGGCATGGACTGAGTCTTACTCCACAGACAGAGTAGGAGACTTGTATCTGGATTGCTGTTCAATTTTAATTAATAAATCTTGCTCCATAATGTTGCAAAAGAAATAAAAACCGCGTAAACATGTCTTACATATGTAAATTTTTAAGGAAAGCTGCCAGTTAAGGAGAGGTGGAAATGAAATTGGAGAAGTGGATGATGACGGGGAACTCTATGTGGCTGGAAATATGGTGATCTGGAGCAAAGGAAGTAAAAGCCAGGCATTGGCTCTTTACAAGGCCTTTACAGTTGATAGTCCTGTTCAACAGGTGAGTTGATTGGAATTTTAGTATTTGATTGATTATTGAGTAATTTTTTTTAAAAAAACAAAGCTTTTATCCTAAAATTTAACAGAAATAATAAAAACAATATATAATGATCCCAGTAGCTAGATATATGTTTTAACATATAGTGAAGATAATGGTAGGGAAATAAACATTTCATTTATTTTCTATATCATCATTTTTTTGCACTGTTCTTTATCCATTTAATGGTAATATTTAAACACTTGAGTAATTCAATTAGTTATTGCCAAAAAAATTTATAAGACTTAAATTTAAGGCTATAAGACTATATTAGCACATGATTATATTTGGTTGCAAAGTGTTAAATAAATAAAAATCAAGTTCATAGTAAAAATACTCAGAGAGTAAGGGAAAGGAAGAAAAAATCTAATTTGCTGTCATTGCACATGCTTGGGTTGCACTCAGGGGGAATACTCAGTGAGCACCAAAGCCCCATTGAAGCAAGTCTTGCCCCAGAGGGGTGTGTCCAGCACAGAGGTTCTCCCTCTGCAGACACAGCTGATTCTCACAGCCGATTGGCCTGGAGGTCAATTCCTCCCAGTGATAACTACAACAATCAAGGCTTAACTACAACAAGACTGTGCACAAAGACCACAAGGGGGTGCACCAAGAGTGTCCTCCTCAGGTAATTGGGGAGGCTGAACCACTGGGCCCTAGTGGACACTCAGCACAGAAAACCACTTTATCAACACAGGGAAGCATAAAAAATGCGGAGACAAAGAAGAAGGACACAAATGATAGAAATGGAGGAAAGCAAACTATTGGATATAGAGTTCAAAACCACACTTTTAAGGTTTTTCAAGAATTTTCTAGAAACTGCCAATAAACTTAATGAGGTCTACAAGAAATCTAATGAGACCCTCGAGGTTGCGATAAAGGACCGATTAGAAATTAAGCATACACTGACTGAAATAAAGAATATTATACAGACTCCCAACAGCAGACTAGAGGATTGCAAGAATCAGGGCAAAGATTTGAAATACGAAGAAGCAAAAAACACCCAACCAGAAAAGAAAATGAAAAAAGAATCCAAAAATACGAAGATAGTGTAAGGAGCCTCTGGGATAGCTTCAAGCGTACCAACATCCGAATTATAGGGGTGCCAGAAGAAGAGAGAGAGCAAGATATTGAAAACCTATTTGAAGAAATAATGACAGAAAACTTCCTCTACCTGATGAAAGAAATAGACTTACATGTCCAGGAAGCACAGAGAACCTGAAACAAAAGGAATCCAAAGAGGACCACACCAACACACATCATAATTAAAATGCCAAGAGCAAAAGACAAAGAGAGAATCTTAAAAGCGGCAAGAGAAAGAAAGTCAGTTACCTACAAGGGAGTGCCCATACAACTGTCAGCTGATTTCTCAACAGAAACTTTGCAGTCCAGAAGGGAGTGGCAAGAAATTTTCAAAGTGATGAATGCCAAGAACCTACAACCAAGATTACTTTATCCAGCAAAGCTATCATTCAGAATTGAAGGTCAGATAAAGAGCTTCACAGATAAGAAAAAGCTAAAGGAGTTCATCACCACCAAACCAGTATTCTATGAAATGCTGAAAGGTATCCTTTAAGAAGAGGAAGAAGAAGAAAAAGGTAAAGATACAAATTTTGAACACCAAATACACATCTATCAACAAGTGAATCTGAAAATAAAGTGAATAATCTGATGAACAGAATGAACTGGTGATTATAATAGAATCAGGGGCATAGAAAGTGAGTGGACTGGCTATTCTTGGGGGGCAAAGGGGAGAGGGGGATGTGGGAAGAGACTGGACAAAAATCGCGCACCTATGGATGAGGACAGTGGATGGGGAGTGATGGAGGAGGGTGGGGTGGGAACTGGGTGGAGGGGAGTTATGGGGGGAAAAAAGAGGAACAAATGTAATAATCTGAACCATAAAGATGTAATTAATTTTTTTTAAAAAAGAACAGTAGTAAAAATAAAAAATAAAAAAAGAGTCATGGAGGGGGGAAAAAGGTGGGGCCTATTCTAGGTTAAAAGAGACTAAAGGACATCACCCAATGCAATATTTTTTGCACCATTTTGAGTGAACTTTGATTGAGTCCTGGTTCTAGAAAATTATCTTAAAAAAACATTTTGGAGAAAATTTGAAAAAGTTGCAAATGGTCTGAATATTAGGCGATGTTAGAAAAATTTTTTCTTAGGCAAGATGATGGTTTTGTGGTGTATAGGAGAGAATATTTATTTTGGGGAAATGCATGATGAAGTCATTATGTGGGGGATTTTCAGGTAGTCAGCACCCCCCACTCAAATCCCTCACATCCACAGAAGCAGATATGGCATAATGGTAACCACAGTTAGATTTATTTGTTTATTTTTAAAACATTTTTTATTGATTTTAGGGAGGAAGGGAGAGGGAGAGAGAGAGAGAGGAACATCAATAACATCAATGGTAAGAAGAGAATCATTGATTGGCTGCCTCCTGCATGCCCACTACTAGGGATTGAGCCCGCAACCTGGGTATGTGCCCTTGACTGGAATTAAACGCAGGACCAGTCTGCAGGCCGATGCTCTATCCACTGAGCAAAACAGGCTAGACCTTAACAACTCTTAGATTTAGATGAAACAGGTGTTCACTGTATTATTTCAACTTTTCTTACTGAATATTTTTAGAATAAAAAGTTTTGGGGCGAGGGAGAATATATTTATAGCAGTTTAATTAATTATCGGGCTATTGACAAGAGATTTCAAGACTTTTTGACTAATGTTAAATTCCTTAGTGGTAAGCACTGCAATCTTGGTACCTGGACATTGCTTTTTTTGTGTTTTCCCCCATTAACTGTTTCCTGATGAACATTGTACCCTTCTCACAATATACTGGGAACGATAAACTGAATTATTCCTAAACTTAAAAAAAAAAATGAATCGAATTAGAAACGATCAAGGCTGACTTGCAGGATTTTCAAAAGCCTCTTAATATTATCTCTTATCTGCCTATGCTGCCAGCCTGGTAAACAGAACTGCAACTACTCAATTTAAATGGCTCAGTGACTGATGCCTATCTATACTCTTTGAACAAGTCCTGGTCCTTTAACAAAAGGAAATGAATATGCCTATCAGTTAGTTATTTTATTAAACAGGCCAGGGGAATCTCATCAACTTTTACACTAGTCTGCCAAAATATTGTACAGCAGGCAAAACAGATTATCAAGAAATGTCCCCCTTGCATATTATATCTGCTACAAGGGCCTCTAAATCCCAACATGAAAAACGAAAGTGGGGGAATTGTGAAGAAATCTCCTGTAAATACACTACACCAAGTACACTACATTTAATTACTTTGAATTTTTCCCTTGTAATGCTGATGGCAAGACACCCATGGAAAGACACTAGTGAAAGAATAAGCTAAAGGAAAATGCTCTAGTTAAATGGAAAGATACCAAGTCTGGTTTATAGAAGGGTCCCTTTATAAACCTTTGGTCGAGGATATACTTGTGTTATTTCCAGAAAACTCCTCCAATTCCTGCAACTTTAATCTGAGAGAGGAACTGACCAGACTACGCCAACCACAGATATCAGTGGCCCCAAGAAAAACGCTGAGGAGTCAGAGGAGAAACATCCAGATGGGGGATGGGGAAGACGGCTTGCCATGCTAGCACTCATCAGCTGTGCATTGGTGCAGGTTCCCCATAACAAAGCCAAAAAAGGTCAGACCTGCATTGTCATTTCTCACCATTTGTCCACCATCCAGTACTTGAACATCATTGCTGTCATGTCACAAGCTAACAGTGACTGGGAAAATGATCCATAAAAAACTAATGGCCCCCAAAGAATCCTACTATGAATGAATTCCTTAAATACCTGACAATAATATTTAAAAGGACATGAAAGAACTCAATCCTTGTCATCAAATCTCCCTACATTTCCTTTTTAGAATAACCAGTATTGTCTTTCTTTCTTGTTCTTCTATGTTTGCTTCCAGTCTGAAGATGCAGAATGAAAAGTCTTAAAAGGATGTGAGCCCAGCAAATGGCATACACCTTTCTAAATTAATTAAGAAAGCAAAAAGGGGCAAATGTTGGAGCAAAGACCAACAGTAGTTAACATATCAATGTGAGAAGTCCACAGAAGGCAAATGGACTTTGACATTCAGCATGGCTGAAAATCAGCATTTTGTTACCCTGCTGTTGACAAAATGGCTGAAAGCAACCTCCTACCATGATAATACTTTTATTGTTTACCAAACTTTACCATTGATATGCCTGTTTGTTTTGCTCAAGGGCAAATGTGTATTCAAGTAAATGAAAGCTGATGGGTCCTGGGTTTCAGAGAGCCTCTGCAATAGAGAGAAATGTCTTTACCTGTATCCCCCATGCCTTCTAAATTTGTAATTGTTGTCTAGGTGTATTCATTTGAGTTCATCCACTTTTCCAGATCCTGAATCTTTGCTGCAAAATGTTGCTGCAGGGAAGGTAGGGGAAGGTGGGGTTAGGGGGAGAGATCAACCAAAGGACTTATAGACATGCATATAAGCCTGACTAATGGGCACAGACACCAGTGGGGGTGATGACATGAGTAGGAGGCAAGGGGGACCAATGGGGGATAAGGACACATATGTAATACTTTAATCCATAAAGAAAAATTATCCCTAGCTGGTTAGGAACTATGGATACATTATTGGCCTCCAGACTGAAGGGTCTCAGGTTTGATTCCGGCCAAAGACACATGTCTGGGTTGTAGGCTTGGTCCCAGTTTGAAGCATGCAGCGGGCAGGGGATCAATGATTCTCACTCATCATTGATGTTGCTATCTCTCTCTCTCCCTCACCCTTTCTCACTGAAATCAGTAAAAAATATTTCAAAAAATAAAAGAATAAACAGATGAATAAAACAGAGCCAGAGTAAAAAAAAAAAATGTTTTAGAATATAATAGAAGGAATCCTATTATTTTCAGATATTTAGTAATTTCTACAACTTTTGTGATAAAACAGGTTTGCACTGTTTTGGTAATATATATTTAATTTTTTTTCTTAACATATTAATTTTTATTGCATGTAACACTATATCATAAAAGCCTAATATGCAAATTGTCCCTTCAAACAGGAGTTTGACCAGGAGATCAACCATGGGGTGGGACGGTGTAGCTATTTGTCCCCAGCTGCACCCTTTAGCCAGTCCCACACTGTTCTGTCCAACACCCCACCCCCCTTCAATGATCGAGGACCCGCCGGCCAGTAAGCTTCCCACAGCCCCTTCCACTGACCTTCATCTTCCCCCATCTGACCCCCCGCTCGATCGGGGTGGGGCCAGCCAGCCAAACACCTGCATCGCCTCCCCATGGCCAACCCGGCGATTGGGGTGTGCATGCCGGACACCTCCCATGCAAGAATTTGTACACTGGGTCTCCAGTATTATTATATTTAAAATTGTTAATCTTGGAATGGTAATGCTTATTACATGTAAAATTATTACATTTAAAATAGTTTTTCTGGAAATATTAACATTTATTGAATGTAACATTATGACACTAAAACCATTTTTCTTAAAATATTAAAAAAAGTAAATATAAAAAAGAGTGACACTGTATCAACGTGGATTAAAAGGAATGCATTCCTCACTCTGGTGTTATCTACTTATTACCTCACTAATCAGAAGATGAAGAATTATTTCCTAACAATGAAACAATAATGTAGTGTTCAGTACAGATGCCCATCCACTACTCACTTTCCACATGGCTTCCTGAAATTAAAGTGCAGCATTCCTTTTAAAACAGCTCATTACTCTAATCCATGAAAGGCTGTACCATTTATCTTGACTTCCCACCCCAGTAATGCTTTGACTTGGAACAGAATGGGCAGGTCTTGTTGGTGGAGGATCCCAACTTCTTGAAGATGGAGCCCTTTTCAGTAGAAGAAAACCCACCCATGGAGCCACTGCTGTGAAGATTAATTTTATGTCTGCCATCCTCTTTGTTATAAATAACATCATTCTACTTGAGTAGGGTCAACATTTGTTAAATGGTCAAGTCTGGTTATTGTGTATAAATTTTTACCAAACAGGATGATGGTCATAAGCATGCTGGTTAGCCCAAAATGATAAAATTCTATCTTTACATGTCTTCAGTACAGTGCTCAGAGTTATTGAAAATCAGTTTGGATAACTGAGAAAGAACTGAAGCAGCATTATATATATGTGCCAAAAAACAAAACAACACACACACACACACACACACACACACACACACACACACACAGAAACACACACCGGAATTTGAATGCAGAGTATCCAGTTATGGTAAGTGAAAGAAGTTATTTTAAAGATACAAGGTAATAGTCTCAACTAGTATTTAAATTAGTTTCATCTCAATAAAAGCTTTTAAAACGTGTAACGTCATAGTTAAAAATTAAAATGTAAAAAGTCAAAACATGCATTACAAAAAAGTGTTATTTAACGAATGTTATCATATAATTCCTACAGTTCATTTATAAAATAATTCTTTGATCAGAAAACTATACTCTATTTTAATAGTATTTAAAGTAAACATGTTGAATAATACATAATTAAAAATCACTCTTATCAATTTTAAATAGAAAATAGGCTTATCTTCCAATTCTGTAATTTGTCATGGGAAAGAAGAACTAAGAGCATCCTCATATGTGGCCCAATATGAACTGGCAAACTCTTCTCAGTATCACCTCGGTGGGAAAAACAGGAACATCCACCTTCATCTTGCACAAACTCTGCAATAACACTTTAGGAAATTTCCCGTGAAATGTCACACACCTAATTATCACAAATGGACACTAAATCTTTGAAATTGGGAAAACTGGTTAATATGAAACCAACTTTTCCTGCTACAGATATATTGAATTGAATATACCTTCCTTTCATAGTCAGTAAAATAAGTAAATAGATAAATTAATTACAAGACAACTTCCCTGAAAATAGCTCATCAACATTTTTATTCATGTTTCATATTCCTCATATACAAGAAAGAAAGAAAGAAAGAAAGAAAGAAAGAAAGACCAATAAACTTGGTGAATCATTGGTTTTTAGCCTTTTCCTGAGTCAGAGACCCCTTGGTGAATCTATTTAATACTATAGACATTTCCCTTATGTAGTTTCCAAATGGAAAGTTCTCTACACCAAATATAGGTACAAGATCCTCTTATCAAAATAATAATAGAGATTATTTTACACAGTACAGGGTTGCACATTCCTATACTCAAAGCTAGTATTTCAAATCCAATTCTAAATGAAGTGTGTGTCTTTGAAGTTTATATAGTTAGAGTAACTTTTATTTCAATGGGAATTTTCTAAGGTGAACTGATGTGCTTTTTTTGAGACGAAAGAAGTGTACTTTCAGAACAGATTCTTAGTAGTTCAGTAAGTATGAATCTTCATTTTAAACCTACATAGCTTCTTGTTCCCAAAGTGTAACATACTAACATTATATCAATAGAATTGAGTTCTTCGGAGAAATATTGAAGTCACTAGAGGCAAACAGTAATGCTAAAATAGACTGAATTTAGCTTGAGGTTTAAATCCTATCCCTAGAAGGTGATTAGGAGTGTTTCACACATTACATATTTCATTCATTATTATAAGTGCTATGCCTCTTTAGCAATTACAAATCATACTGATCATCAGTATACATTCTCAATCTAACGAATGGTATCATTTCTTTTGCTTTTAAAGATATAAATGAAATTGAGGTGTATCTCTTCATTCAATGTTACTGTTTTCATATAAATAATGGTTTCATGCTCATATCTTTATTCTTTAATTTTTTAAAAACATTTGAGTTACTGACCATTTCTGCACTTTTTATTGAACTTATAGGAGTCAATATGATCACATAGGCTTCAGCTACAGAAGTCTATGATACCTCATTTTCATATTGTAATATATGTTTACCTAAGTCAGATCTCCTACCATCCCTAGATTTTGAAATATTACCTAAGTGTTTTCCACCTGAGGGATGTCCTTTTCCTTCTCTTACTTCCTCCTCTTCCACTTCTCAGACTTCTTACATCACCTCTATTTCTTTATGGAAGTGGTGCCCTCTGCCCATCCCCACTTTGAAAAGATGGTTTCTTGGTGTAGTCTACTTCAATTGTTTTTCCATCCACAGACTAAAATGAGTACACATAATATGAACATTACATAACATTTAACCTGAACAAGTGAACAACTGTTAGAAACCTACTAATTATTGCAACTAAAATCAAGATCTACCTCAAATTCTTCTCCCAAACCAAGCATTTCCTTCAAAAATGATAGAGTCCTTTTCCATGGTAAGTATGAAACACTTCATTATTACCAATATTCCATTGAGGTATTCAACACAGAACCATATATGTTGGTTAATAAAAGTCCTCCAAAGACCTCTAGTAATAAGCACTAAAATGTCTCACATTCCAGGGGAAAACAGATACATTCCATTCTTGTCTTTTAATAGGCTTATTCTTGGTTTTCTGGAGAGAGAGAAAGGGAAAGGGATAGAGAGTTGGAAACATAGATAAAAGAGAAATATTTTGATCAGCGGCTTCCTTAAATGTGTCAAACTGGTGAATCAGCCAGCACCCTGGGAATTTGTCCTGACCAGGAATAGATGATGAGACATCTTAGTTCACAATTCTATCCTCAACCATTGAGCAATACTTGCTGGGCAATGTGGATTACTTTTTAGAATGTGTCAGTTACTTCATTTTTGTTTTGACAACATCTATTTCATTTTTTCCAGTGCACCCGGCTTACATAAACTATTTTTTAAAACAAACAATCATTCATTCAAAATGATTAGGTACTTTATTCCTCCTCTACCCCCTCTCAGTTTTCTTACTTTTATTATTTCTTCAGTTAAAATGACAGAAAAAAATGTCCAGTATGACTGAAAATCTGTATTTACATAGTTCTGATTTTTTCTCCATTGTATTTTTAATTGGCTTCTTGCACAGTCTTTAGTATTTATATGTTATACACTGTTTGTTAAATATGGTTCTAAGAAAACAAGCCATCTTGAAGGGGAGAGCTGCTATGACTAGGAACCCAGCCTCACCTCCACCCAGATGGGCCTCAGACATCACCTGTGATCCTAGAGCCACTCTGGCCAAAGACCTTTTTATGGCAGCAGCAGGCCCACGGACACCGGGACTTCAGCCCCCCACCAACGCCACTGCCTCCTGTGAGACTCGGAGTGCACAACTGAATTGCCGATCCACTCTGTGGCCATTGGCCCCTCGCACCCTGGCACCAAAGGTTCTGCAATGATAGCTAAAATGGGGAGACAAACAAACCACCCCCAAAGGAGAGAAAAGGAGGAATTGCCGAGAAGGGAAACGCAACTAAATGGAGGCATACAATATGTTCGAAAAGGAATTCAGAATAAGGGTCATACAGTTTATACATCAGATGCATGGGAAATCCACAACTTACATAAGAATCAAGGAAAATGAAAAAAATTGATAATAGCTACAATAGAATATACGATGGAAGGTTTCAATAGTAGACTAGAATTAGCAAAGGATTAAATCAGCGATTTAGGAGACAAGGCAGAGTAACAACCCTGAACAACACAATCTGAACAGCAATTGGAGAGAAAAAATAAAAAGCAGGTGGATATCTTAAGGGAGACTGGGGACAACATGAAACAAAGTAACATGTGTATAATGTGTCAGAGGAACAAGATGAGGAACAAGGATTAGGAAACCTATTAGAAGAAATAATCACAAAACCTTCCTGATCTTGGGAAGAAAAAGTCACACAAGCACAGACAGTCCCAAACAAGATGAACCCAGTAAGACCTATACCAAGACACATTGTAATTATAATGGCAAACAATAACGACACAAACAGAACCTTAAAGGCTGCAAGAGAGAGAGAGAGAGAGAGAGAGAGAGAGAGAGAGAGTCACCTACAAACGCTCTCCTGTTAGATTATCAAATGATTTTTAACAGAAACACATCAGGCCAGAAGGGAATGAAAGGAAATATACAAAGTGATGCAAAACAAGGGACTGAATACAAGAATACTTATCCAGCAAGGCTATCATTCAAAACTATAGAGGAATTCAGTTTCTTCACAGAAAAAAAAATCTAAGGGAATGTTTCACTACGAAACCATCAATGCAAGAAATGCTAAACAGAAAGTTGTAAAAAGAAGGAATAGAAGAGACAGAAGAAAAACAGGCATAAAGAAAAAAGTGGCAACAAATCAGTACCTATCAAAATAACCTTAAACCTAAATGAAATAAACACTCCATTCAAAAGATATAGGATGGCTAAAATTATAATAAAACAAGACCCATATGTATGCAGTCCATGATAAACCCACCTCATAATAAGGGACTCACACGGACTGAAAGTGGAAGGAGAGAAAATATTTTTCAGGCAAAGGCAGGGGGGAAACTAGGGGATCAATAATTATATTTGAAAAAATAAATCTCGAGAAGCCAAGATTGTGGCGGAATAAGCAGAAGCGTCCCAGGGCTTGTCCTGGAGCAAATGGAGTGAGCAGCTGAAACTAGTAACACCCACCCCGAATTGGCGAAGTACACTCAGGTGGTGAAACAGTTTGCAGCAGGGAAGGGCAGAGTTCCTCTGGTAAGGTAAAAACCAGGGATCTGGGCAGGAAAGTTTGCCACACCTCTGAGCCCAGAGGGTAGGAGGGAGACCACGCAGCACACAGCCGCGACTCTTGGGACAGGCACAGCTCCTGACTGTGGAAAAGAGATCCGCGGGACTGTTGGTGCAGGGAGATTTGAGATCTGGTTTCCATAATTATGGAGGACTGAGCCTAAAGGGGCAGCCTGAAGTGTTGACCAGACCATGCCGTGCCCGTAAAAGAGGAGCTTACAGAAACTCAGCCTTCCCCGTTTCTGTGGCTGGAGTTTGTTTGTTTGTTTTCACTGAACCCTGTTCATAGGACATTTCGGATACAGACACTCACCTGTGCTGAAGAGCGGGAGAAGGTGAGGACAAGTGGAATCTGGGGAGAGGCTGGGAAGAGAAGGTGTGCCAGGAGAAGTGGCAGTAAATTGAGTTTTGAGTCACCCCTGAGCCTAGGACTTGGGCAACCATTTTCTACTGAGGCTATAATTCCTCCGTCCAGGCCCCAGGCAAGGAGAACAGCCACATCCAGATTCCACCCTGAATGAGATGAAGGATTAAAATAATATGATTAGTCCCTGGGACTTATCAGGGTCTGGCCTATAGCAGGGCTTTCAGTCCCAGCAATGACAACAAAAACAACAACAACAACAACAACAAAAAGCACAGACATTTCTGAAACCTGGGATCTTAAGCCAACCTAAGGAATGACATTTCAATTTTTCATTTTAATATTATTATTATTATTATTATTATTATTATTATTTGTTAGCTTTTTTCTTGCATTTTTCTTTATTCTCCTTTTTTTTTGTTTATTCCTTTATTTCCTACTTCTTTTCACATTATTTTTTCAACCACGGGAGCAGCAGTCACGTGAGTGGCACGCACTTGTCCAGGAAACATCAGCCCTATGAGCAGCCTACCTCGAGCCTAAGGGCAGCAGCCTCATGTGACCTGCCCCGTCCACAGAGCAGCAGCTGTGTGAGCGGCCTGCTTCCCCTTCTGAGGAGCAGCAACCATGTGAGCAGTCTGACTTGTCCAAGGAAGAGCACCCACTGGAGCAATCTTCCTACATCTGAGGAAAAGCAGCCCTGTGAAGCCCGCCCCCATCCGAGGAGCAGCAGCTGTGCACACCCTGCAGTAGTCTGAGGAGCAGCAGCTGCACAAGCATCTTGGAATCGTCCAAGCAGCAGCAGCCACACGAGCACTCTGTCCAATCCAAGGAACAGAGGCTGTATGGGCAGCCCACCCCCATTGAAAAGCAACAGTTCTGTGAGTGGCCATGCCCCACTGGAGGAGCAGCAGCCCAACCCTGTCCAAGGAGCAGCAGCGACACGAGCAGACCGCCCACGTCTGAGGAGCGGCAGTCCTACACAGCACGCACTGGTCCGAGGAGCAGAGCCACAACATCCTGCACCTGTCTGACGAGCAGCAGACGGGTGAGTGGCGCATCCCCATCCGAGGAGGAGCAGCCACGCGTGCAGCTCACGCCCGTCCAAAGATCAGCAGCCTTGCAAGCAGCCCATTCCTGTCTGAGGAGCAAAAGACTTGCAATCAACCTGTCCAAGTCCTAGGAGCAGTAGCCCAACAAGCAGCACACCACATCAGAGGAACAACAGCAGCGTGCATCCAGCCCCCATCGAAGGATCAGCAGCCATGTGAGCAGTCCGCCCCAGTTCAAGGAGTAGCAGCTGCGTGTGTAGCCCACCCCCATCCAAAGAACAGATACCTCGTGATCAGCACATCGTTCGTCTGAGGAACGGCAGCTGCGTGTGAAGCTTCCCCGCACCAGGCAGAGGAACCACCACAGCTGTGAACAGCACCCACCAGAGGAGCGGCTGCCAACTGAGGAGCAGCTGCTACCACAACTGCTTGAGGAGCAACCACAACTCGAGGAGCCACTGCCACCCAAGGAGCAGCTCCTGAATGACTCAACATCTAGATATGTCGGTGAGATCAAACATGGGTAGACAAAGAAACCCCCAAAGGAAAGAAAAGGAGGACTCACCAGAAAAGCAGCTAAGTGAAACAGAGGCATGCAGCTTGACAGACAAAGAATTCAGATTAAGGGTGCTAGAATCCATAAACCAGATGGAGGAAAAAATAAACAACTTATGCAAGAACATAGAAGAAACAGAAGAAAAAAACCATCAACTTATATAAGAATCAAAAAGAAACGAATGAAAAAAAATCAATAAATTATGGAAGAACCAAGAAGAAATGAAGAGTGTTATAGCTGTAATAAAAAACACCATTGAAAGTTTCTATAGTAGACTAGGAGAAGCAGAGGACTGAATTAGCGACTTAGAAGACAGGGAGGCAAAACACACCCAAACTGAACTGCAATTGGAGAAAAAAAATTCAAAGACAGGAGGAGAGCCTAAGGGAACAATGGAACAACATGAAACGAAACAACATGCGAATAATAGGGGTTCCTGAACAACAGAAAGAGGAACAAGGGTTAGAAAACCTATTGGAAGAAATAATATCCGAAAACTTCCCTCAGGTGGGGAAGAAAAAAGTCACACAAGCACAGAGTTCCAAACAATGTGAACCCAAAAAGACCCACATCAAGACTCATCATAATCACCATGGCAAATGTTCAGGACATAGAGAGAATCTTAAAGGCTACAAGAGAGAGACTGAAAGTTACATACAAGTGATCTCCCATTAGATTATCAAATGATTTCTCAACAGAAACACATCAGGCCAGAAAAGAATGGATGGAAATTAACAAAGTGATGCAAAGCAAAGGACTGAATCCAAGAATACTATATCCAGCAAGGCTATCATTCAGAATTGAAGGGGAAATAAGAAGCTTCACAGACAAAAAAAGGCTAAGGGAGTTTATCACCACCAAGCCAGCAATGCTAAAAATGCTAAAAGGACTGGTGAAAAAAAGAAGAAAGACAAAGCTAAGAAAGAAAACAGGCACAAAAAATAGAAATGGCTACAAACAAGTACCTTTCAATAATAACTTTAAATATACATGGACTAAATGCTCCAATCAAAAGACATCAAGTGGCTGAATGGATAAAAAACAATGACCCATATATGTGCTGTCTACAAGAGACCCTCCTCAGAAGAATGGACTCACAGAGACTGAAAGTGAAGGGATGGAAAAATATCATTCAGGCAAACGGAAATGAAAGAAAAAAAAAAAAAAACAGCTGTGGTAGCAATACTTATATCGGACAAAATAGACCTCAAAGTGAAGGCCATAACAAGAGATAAAGAAGGCCACTTCATAATAATAAAGGGATCAATACAAGAGGCTATAACCCTGATAAACATATATCCACCCAATGCAGGAGTTCCCAAATACATAAAAAAAAGCTCCTGGAAGACATCAAGGGAGAGATCGACAACAATACAATCATAGTAAGGGACTTTAATACACCACTGACATCACTGGATAAATCCTCTAGACAAACAATTGGCAAAGAACCAGCAATCCTAAATGACTCACTAGATCAGATGGACTTAATTGACATCTTCAGAACATTTCACCGCAAATCCAGGGAATATATGTTCTTCTGAAGTGCTCATAGGACATTTTCAAAAGTAGACCACGTATTGTGTCACAAAGTCTACCCAAATTCAAGAAGATTGAAAGCATCTTCTCAGACCACAATGGCATAATATTAGAAATAAACTACAATAAAAACCATCCAAAATACTCAAACACTGGAAGCTGAATAGCATGTTATTCAATATTGATTGGTTACCAATGAGATCAAAGAAGAAATGAAAAACATCCTGGAAACTAATGACAATGAAAACACAACAATCAAAAACCTATGGGACACAATGAAAGCAGTCCTGTGAGGGAAGTGTATAGCTCTACAGGCCTATCTCAAAAAACAAGAAAAATGGTAGTAAATCATCTAACTCTACAACTCAAAGAACTAGAAAGAGAGCAACATGAAAACCCCAGAGTGAGCAGAAGGAAGGAGATAATAAAGATTAGAGCAGAAAAAAATGACATAGAGACCAAAAAAATACAGAATATCAATGAAACCAAGAGCTGATTCTTTGAAAGGATAAACAAGATTGACAAACCTCTAGCCAGGCTCACCAAGAAGCAGAGAGAGAGGACCCATATAAACAAAATCAGAAATGATAGAGGCGAAATAACAACAGACCCCCACAGAAATATAAATGATTGTTAAAAAATACTATGGACAACTCAACTCCAACAAACTAGACAACCCGTAGGAAATCGACATGTTCCTAGAAAAATACAACATTCCAAAACTCAATCAGGAAGAATCAAAACATCTCAAAAGGCCAATAACTATGGAAGAAATTAGAGCAGTCATCAAAAAGCTACCAGCAAACAAAAGCCAGGGTCAGACAGCTTCACAGGGGAGTTTTACCAAAAACTCAACAAAGACCTAAAACCTATCCTGCTTACACTTCTACAAGAATCCAAGAGGAAGGAACACTTTCAAGATCATTCTATGAAGCCAGTATCACCCTAATACCAAAACCAGGTAAAGACAACACAATGAAAGAGACTTACAGGCCAATATCCCTCATGAACAAAGATGCCAGAATCCTCAACAAAATCTTAGCAAATCAGATCCAGCAGTATATCAGAAAGATCATACACCATGGCCAAGTAGGATTTTTCTCAAGGATGCAAGGATGGTACAATATCAGAAAATCAATAAACATGATACATCACATAAACAAACTGAGAGTAAAAATCCACATAGTCATATAAAGTGATGCAGAAAAAGCATTTGACAAAATCCAACACCCAATTTTGAGAAAAACTCTAAGCAAACAGGGCATAGAGGGATCATACTTCAACATAATAAAAGCCTTATTTGACAAACCTACAGACATCATACTCAACAGGCAAAAACAATTACTCTAAGAAGAGGAACAAGACAGGGATGCCCACTCTCACCATTTCTGTTCGACAGAGTACTGGTAGTGCTAGGCAATGCAGTCAGACAAGAAGAAGTCAAACAAGGCATGCTAAGTGGAAAAGAAGAAGTAAAACTGTCATAATTCGCAGATGGCATGGTATTGTCCATAGAAATACCTAAAGACTCCATCAAAAAAACTAGGAGATTTAACAAATGAATTTGGCAATGTAGCAGGGTACAAAATTAACACCCAGAATTCTATGGCTTTTTGATACACGGATAATGAACTCAGAAATAGAAACAAACAAACAAAAATGCCATTTAGCAGTGCAACAAAAATTTAAGAAACCTAGGAATAAACTTAACTAAGGGGGTAAAAAGCTGTTCTTGGAAAACTACAGGAAATTGAAAAAAAGTGATAGAGGAAGACTAAAGCAAATAGAAGAACATACCATATTCATGGATTGGTACAATCAACATCATTAAAAATGTTCATAGTACCCAAAGCAATGTACAGTTTTAAGGTATTCCCCATTAAAATATCAATGGCGTATCTCACAGACCTAGAAGAAAGTTTCCAAAAATTCCTATGTATTTAAAAAAAGACCCCAAAGAGTTAACCGCAATCTGGACAAAGAAGAACAAAGTTGGAGGGATAACCATACCAGATATCAAGCTATATTACAAAGCCACCATTCTCAGAACTGCCTGTTACTGGCACTAAAGCAGACATAAAGACCAATGGGACAGAACAGAGAACATAGAAGTCGACCCTAACCATTATACTCAATTAATATTTGACAAAGGTGGCAAAAGCATAGAATGGAGTCATACAGTGTCTTCAATAATTGGTGTTGGAACCTGGATGGCAATCAGGCCTAGGCGGGGTGGGACAGGTGAGGCCGCGAGGCAGGGTGGGGCCTGGCGGGGCTGGGCGAGGCAGGGTGGCTGTGCACTGGGCTAAGACTAGGCTATCACAGGCAGAGAGACTATTGCCCTTCCCACAAGGTCTGGGGCCTCTGGGCTGGGTCCCATGTAGGAACTTAGCCTGGACAGCTGCAGAGAGGAGGATGAGGCGCCGGGCACCAAGGGGTGGCCCACACCCCAGGCGAGGGTGCACTTACAAGTGACAAGGTTCATCATGGAGGCAGGTGTCAAGCTAGGGATGCAGTCCGTTCCCCTCGCAACCGCCTGTGCCATTTACTGTAAGTTCTTCTGCGAGATCAACGTGGACGCCTATGACCCATAGTTGGTCGCCATGTCTGCCCTTTATGTGGCTGGCAAAGTGGAAGAACAGCCCCTGCTAAGCCGCGACATCATCAACGTGTCCAACAGGTACTTCCACCTGGGCAGCGAGCCCTTGGAGCTGGACTCCCGATTCTGGGTGATCCGGGACAGCATTGTGCAGTGCGAGCTCCTTGTGCTGCGGGTACTGCGCTTCCAAGTCTCCTTTCCGTACCCACACAGGTACCTGCTCCACTACCTGATTTCTCTCAAGAACTGGCTGAATCCTTACAGCTGGCAACGGACCCCCATCTCCATCACTGGCTGGGCCCTGCTGCGGGACAGCTACGAGGGGGGGTGGGGGGGGCTGTGCGTCCGGTTCCAGGCTCAGCACATAGCCGAGGCGGTGCTCCACCTGGCCCTGCAGGTCTATGGGGTCCAGGTGCCCGCCAAGGCTAAGGCTGAGAAGCCATGGTGGCACGTATTTAGTGGAGACCTTACCAAGCCAATCATAGATAACATTGTGTCTGATCTCACTCGGTTTTATACCATGGACAGAGAGATCCCCGAAGGCCCTGGCCCAGGCCTGCCCAAAGAGAAGCCTGGGATGCTCGGCTGCCAGGGGACAGCGCCACCACATCGCCCTGATGGTCTGTCCCCAGAGCACTGGCTGGGAGGACTGGTTTTGTGCTGCTGGAGACAGGCCAGAGAAGGCAATGATATGCTGCCACTTTGATTCTCAGGCTTTGACTCTCCCTGGCAGCCAAGGTCCAGATGGGGATGGGCGCTGCACCTCCCAAGGGCAGGAGCGTGCAGTGGGCGGCTCTGAGGACTCAGTGTCTGCTTTTTTCCTTTGAAAGGATGCAGACTACAGCCGAGGTTTGGGATCAGTGGAAGGAAAATCAAAGAATGGATGGGATTGTGCCCCAGGGGATTTTTTTAAAGGCCAGATTTAGAGAAAGCATGACTCAATTAACAGAGGAAATTTTATTTTGTTTCATTGAAGATATTACAAAGCCAAAATAAAAACATAATAATAATTGGTGTTGGACATATAGCATACATACATGCAAAAAAGTTAATCTAGACCACCAACTTACACCATACACAAGTATAAACTGGAAATGAATAAAAGACTTAAACATAAGTGGGTAACCATGAAAATCTTAGAAGAACCCATAGGCAGCAAAATAGCAGGCATCTGTCTCAGCAATACCTTTACTGATACAGCTCCTAGGGCATTGGAAACTGAGGAGAAAAGAAACAAATGGGATGAAGTCAAATTAAAACACTTTTGCAGAGAAGAAGAAGCCAACAAATACAAGAACAACAACAACAACAAAACAAGGAAGTCCACTGCCTGGGAGAAGATATTTGCCAATGTTATATCCGATGAGGACCTATTCTCCAAAATTCATACTGAACTCATCCAATTAAACAAAAGGAAGATCAACATCCCAGTAAAAAAATGGGCACCACCAGCACGAAGGCCCCCTCTGACTTATGGTGGTCCAGTCCCTGTGATGATTATTACAGCCACACAAGAGATGGATATGATGGGGGCACGGCAATTACTCCAGCAGCTGATGGGACACTCCTGTAAGAGGTTCTAAGTGTGGTGCTGGCGGCGATCACAGGATACACCATGTACACAAGAGAGAGTGATTCATGCAGTACAGTAGCTCACCTGATTGGGCACTTGGGGAGCCAGGGGGGAAGCCCCTGTGACAGAAGAATTAGAGACTGAAATTAAAAATGATAAGGTACCGACAAAATTTTATTGTAAAGAATGTGGCTTCTGTTATTTAAGGTGACTAAAAGGAAATGGTAGGTTTGGGGGAGGCATCAAGAATTCTAGTTACCATTATGAAGTTTCAGGATTGGAGGCCAGTTTTGAATTATACCAGGTTGTTTCATAAGTGCTGATTTAAATTACAATATACTTAAATGTTTAAATTTTACATATTGTATTGTTAAAATATTCAGAATATAAGCACAACCAACAGACCAACAGAGGAAAGACACTGGGAGTGGGTGACGAGAACAAGTGACTAGGAATAGGGGAGGCCAGGGGGAGGTCAGTAGAAAAAAAGAAAGAGACATATATATTACTTTTTGTAAAAACTTAAACACTAACATTACAAAAAATTTTCAGAAGAAAGTGTTCTGCAAATGGGATTTCTTGTCTGATTTTATGACAAACACATAAAAGTAATCTGTTTGGATGGTGAGTTATATTCATGGCCCTAAATTTCCCAGGGTGTCTATGACCATATGTGCATAAAGTCTATGAAGTGAACTGTATACAAAATGAAGCAGTGTGTTATTTCGTCATGGCATGCTGCCCTGTTTTCCAGTTAGGGAGGGTAAACAAATGAGGTATTCTCCTTGGAAAACCTAAATGGATAAAAGGATTGAAGAACCTCTGACAAGGCTGCAAAACAAGGATTCCTCCAGCTCTGTGGCCCACACTTTGCCCCCTAAGATACTGATAAGGAGCAGGCCGATCCCACTGGCCCCAGGAGTAAGAGGAGACCTTGGGGAAATAGGAGATGGTGGTGAGCAGCAACAGGGCAATGTGGTGTGGCAGCGCAGCAGCCTAGGCCTCAGCATGAGGAAGATTCACAGACACCTGTGGAAAGGAGTATAGGAAGAACATGTCATGGCAGCCCCTGTTGAGGGGCAGGTGGAAAGGCCTGAAGGTGCTGTGGGTGGCCTAGAGGGAGAGTTCAGAGGAGGAGCTGAGGTAATCTGCTTTGACTCTGAGTGACAATGGACATGCACACTCTCTCCCCCTGCCTAAGCCCCCCTGCCTGATCTGGAATTGCACTGCACTTGTTGTGCTGGTAGTTCCTGTCTCAGGCACACACCCTGAGGTCCGGGGGTCACAGGCTGTATCCTTCCCAGCATCCAGGTGTCCCTGTGAGAGAAAAGTAATGGCCCAGGAACCTGGCAGCACACCAGGGGAGAGCCCAGGCAGCCCCTCCTCACCCGCCCTGTCCACTCTGGGGACCATCTTCCTCTCATAGTTATCCAGGGGATTGAGCCACAGGTCCTTGCTGATGATCTGGTAGGGCAAACAGGAGACCTTTGGGACCTGAATAGAATTGCAAGCAGCAGGTGGACACAGGAAGCTGCATGCTGGCATGGCCAGTGACATCCAACCTCAGCAATCCTGCCAGATCCTGCCACGCTGTTGTCAGAGAACCAGTAGAAGAAGCTGGCGCTGTTGTCCTGGAGCCTGTGGCTGTAGGCTTCTCATTCACAATGCTGGTACCACTGAATCGGAGTGGCACTGGACAACCTGTATCCTGCAGGAGAGGGGTATGTGAAGCTGGGCACATGGCCTTCCATCCCTGCCCACCACCAGCTGCAGCCCATACAGGGAGCCTCCTGTTACTTGTGAGAGTGATGAGATACTTCTTCACAATCACATGGTTGCGGAAATAGGGGTTGCTGCAGAAGTACAGGCTAATGGTGCACCAACCCCAGGGATGCCTGACATCCCTCACCTGCAGAAGGAAAGTGGATCCAGGGAGTGAAATCGCTGCCCAGGGCTCCAGCCTGTAGCTGTTTTCAGGGACAGGCCACTTACCCACCTGCCCTCCACCACTCCCTGGAGCAGGTGGACTGACCTTCAAATTGATCATGTGACCAAGGATGTTTTCACCTTGGACCCTGATCATTGCCGACAACTCTGGGTGGTTGACAAACTGCTGTGGGTCAAGCAACCTGCAACTTGGGAGCTGGGCATGGACCAGCTAGAAAGAGCAGCCTGGCCTAGCCTCTCCTTCCCTTAAGGCCACTCCTTCTCCATCAAGGGCAGAAAGGGGCACAGCACCACTCTGTTTCCTGACAGACCCTGATGCCCACCAGACTGTGTTGTGCTGAGGGTTTGACAGGTTACACATCACACATTCATGCTTCTGACTGAGGAACTGGACATACAGATGGCCTGTAGGGCAGTGTTAGTCCCAGAACAGCCCGTGCAACACAGCCCTGTCTGTGGGCATCAGCCTCTGGTGTATGGTGCCTCTGCGTTGGAGCTCTGCCCCTGGACACCCTGGTAATGCTTCTATGGTGCCTGTACAAGACAGAGGGTGTCTCCAGGATCCTGGGCCAGACCGGGATGCACTGCCCCTAGATTGTCCTCAATGTTTTTTTCTATGGGAACCATCCCCGCTTACACCGTTCTCCTGCACTGTCCCATGCTCCTTGTGATCCTGCTCCTCTACCCTCAAGGATACAGCTGTGAGCCAGAACCCAGGGATGCGCCTTATATTGAGGCTTCTCTGTTCGAAATAGGGCTTGAGCCTCTGCCGAGTCCTGCACCTGAGCCGAGAGAAGGCCCTGCTGGCTTGCTCGTTCATGGGCTCCATCTCCAATTGGAGAAACTGGAGCACCTCCAGAGGGGACCAGGTGAACTTGGCCCTGGGCCCTGACTGGGCCTCCTCCTGCTGCACTGGCTGCTCTTCTTCTGGCTTTGCTTTGGCCTTGGACTGAGGCTCCACCTCTCCCACCTGTTCCACTCCCTTCATGGTGCCCTCCACTCCCCCTGCAGGAAAAACTGCTCTACTGCAATTAATTGCTCCTCCATCCACCCCTCCTCCTGGTGGTCACTCCCTTGCGGGTCACCTGGATCCTGTGCCTCCAGCCTCAGCTCTTCACTCACCACCTCCTCCTGCCTCCCCACCTGCAGATCTGGGAAAACCTCCTCACCTGCCCACTTGGCCTGCCATGGCACCACCTGCAGAAGGCCCTCTGTCCACAGGATAAACTGAGCCTGTGCCTGGAACACCTCCCCCAGGCCCTCCTTGTCTTCCCCTTGCTCCTCACTCTGGGTTCCCTGCTGCACCTCCCTCTCCTCTCCCTGCACACACTGCTCTTCAGACACCCAGTCCTTCTCTTTCCTGCACTGAAGATCAAGCCCAACATCCTGGCCTGTGTCCAACCTCAGCTCCAGGATCTCATCCTCCCCCACCTGCATGAAGTCCTCCCACTCCAGCCCCAAAGCTGCCCGCTGAACCTCCTGTGCCCTTGTGTCCTGGGTATCACCACTTTCCTGCACCGAGGTGAAGCTAAAAGCCTCCTGGATGATCCTGCTTGCCCTGTCCTTCCTGGTGCAAAGGCCCTGGGGAGCCCTGTGAATCCTCAGGCGCCCTGCAGCTGAAGGCCCCCTAGTGGAACTGAGAGGAAGCGCGCTGCCCCCAGGAGCCCCTCAGTCTCCCAACACAGCCTGACTCTGGATGCCCCCTGGCTCTGAGACTGGTGCTGTGAAGGAGCAGGTGGTGCAGAGCCTGCTGAGTCCAGGCAAGGTGCTTGCTCACTGGTGCATGCAACAAGGCCCTGGTGTGCTGAGTGGGGGCACAGTGGGCTCATGCACAGGCGCTGGTCATGTGAGCATGTGGTACAGAAGGCACCTAGCCAGGCCCAGCCTGCTGTTTCTGGGTGGGCTCCACAAAAGCCTCCTCTAATCACAGATGGGGCAGTGGGCGTCACCCTGCGAAGCCCTGCCACTTACTCAAAGCTCTGGTGTAGATAGTTGGTAGACTGAGAGGTATCCTATTATTAGCCTGAAAACCGAGATTTTGCAAGCTTAGAAACTTGACCTGACTGAAAAGAAGGAAGAAATGGTGGAACTTGAAAATGACTTCAGGTTTTCTCACTGTGCAGAATAAAGTCAAACATTGCTTCAGTTAAATATTTTAGCCGTTGTTCTCCCCACATGAACTACAATAATAATGTGCTTTGTGTTGATATTTACTGCTGTGTTGCTGACAATTACCTGGAGGAGAAGTTAAGGTGATTCAATGGCTTGAAAAAAGTTTAGCTAAATCTGATTGCAGGTCTAATTAAGCAAGTTTATTCCATATATATATATATATATATATATATATATATATATGGCTAAGTTGACTCATGCATGTGTGATACATATGAAGCTCTTACTGGCGCCAATTGCATGAGTGTGTTTCAATTTGTCATTGTCAATCTGAATTTGATTGACACTGCTATTATAGAGAAAGGGCAAATAGCAGTATTATGGTATTTCTTCTAATTAATTTCCTTTCAACATGCATGAATCCATGCACCTGGCCACTGGTATTCTAATAGTGGCAAGGTATCATCCGTGAATGGTAATATTCTATTGGGCAGGACATGCCAAATTGGTCGCACATATCTATCCTATCTAATAAAAGAGAAATATGGTAATTGGCGTACGACCGCTACCCTTCCCATTGGCTAATCAGGGCGATATGCAAATTAACTGCCAGCCAAGTTGGAGGTTAACTGCCAACAAAGATGGCAGTTAATTTGCATACATAGGTGCAATGCTAGGAGGCGAAAGGGGAAGGAGGGAAGAAGCCGCCTGCCCTGACTGCAATTGGAAACCCAGTGGCAGCCAAGAGCCAGAGAACCAAGCTGCTTTTGCTCAGAGAAGCCAGGCTGCCTTTGCTGGCTTCTGTGATAGGAGGACCTGGCCACCTTTGCTGGCCCTGGGCCAGTAATCGGAGAAGCTGGGTGGGGCAGGGAAGAGGCAGATGTCTGCCTCTTCCCTGCCCAGCGTGGCTTCTCAGATCACTGATCACCAGTGATGGGAGAACACCCAGAGGCGGGGCCAGAGGCCAGGCTGCATAGCTGCCTGGGGACACCATTTGGACCCCAGGGGCGAAGCAGCCAGGCCCCAGCAAGAGACCCAGAAGGCGACCCAGGTGCTGGGGCTGCATCGCTGCTGGGTCAGAAATCCGGTGCCCAGGCTGAGGAGACCCAGGACCCAGAGCTGCGTTGCAGCTGGGGCACACGATCCGGTGCCCAGGCTGAGGAGACCCAGGGCCCGGGGCTGTGTAGCAGCTGGGGCACGCCATCCGGTTCGGGGGCGATGCAGCCAGGCCTGAGAAGGAGACCCAGAAGGAGACCCAGGGGCCTCCCAAGAGGAGAGTCTCCATGGCCAGATGGCGTGGTGTCGGGGCAGGAATAAAGACCCGAGGTGACTCAGATGCCTGGCCACAGGGTTAGTCCAGCCAGCAGGGCCTTTCAGTTGGGACTGGGGTGGGGGTGGGGCAGGGAGGCAAGCTGGAAATAGAGAACTACAACTCACAGGAGGCTTAGCAGCCGGGCCTGGGTGCCTGGCTGTGAAATCCAATGGGCTGTAGTTTTGCAAGCCACTTTAAACTAGAGGCTTGCAAGGTTGAAAGTTCTGCGCCTGGAGCCAGGGAGAAATGGAGCTGGGGCAGAGAGAGGGGTCCATGGCAGCCGTGGGCTTTGAGGAGTTCTCAGCACCTCCTGGCTGGGAGCTGGCGCTGCCTCCGCTGAAGGTGGTCACATCCTGGAGAGCGAGCTTGAGACCGAAGTGGAGTTCCTGTCTGGGGGTCTGGGCAGCTCCAGCCTCCAGGAGCTAGAGGAAGAGGAGGAGGCAGCCTGAGGCTGGCAACAGCGGCGCCAAAGGGAACTTAATCGCAGGAAGTACCAGGCACTGCAGGGAGATTGAGCAGGCGAAGGAGTGGGTCCTGAACAGGCTCCATCAGATATAGAGGATAACATGGAGACTCCAGCAGGAGAGGAGGTTCCTCATGAAGGTGCTGGACTCCTACGGTGACAACTACTGGGCCAGCCAGTTCACCATCTTACTGGAGGATGAGGGCAGCCAGGGCACAGATGCCCCCACCCCAGGCAACACTGAGAACCAGCCTCCAGAGAAAGAGGGGGTGTCCCCGCCCAGGAGGACGCCAGCGCCTGCAGAAGCCAGCAGCCTGGCCCCTGGCGAGGGGCCCAGGGGTTGGAAGAGGCGGCGAGTGCCACCGGAAGGGGGCCAGGCGTGAGTCCTGCTGTCTCTGGAGCTGGCCCCCATGCAGATAAAGGTGGAGGAAGACTTTGGCTTCAAAGCGGTCGAGGCTTTGGACACAAGTTGGGTTTCTGGGGGCCAGACAAGTAGCTGCCCTACCCCACCCTAGCCAGCTCCCCCTTTCACTGACCCCCCAATAAACAGACCCCATGCTCTCCTTGGCAAAAAAAAGCTTATAGAGGCATGCTTTTAGGATCAAATAGTATAAATATAGATGTAACAGGACAATAAAAAGAGAACCTGGACATGATGATCACCTGAATGCTGCCTCTGTGTCATTCCTTCGTCGCCGACTCCATCCACACCTTTGGGAACCCCCGGACCTACTGAGGCAGGGCCCCAACATTCCTCTTCTTATAAGGACTTCAGTGAGATGGGCTAAGGGTCCCACTAGAACTGCCTCAATTTAATCTAATCCCCTCTTTAAAGATCTTATCTCTATACACAGGTACATTCTGAGGTTCTGGAGATTAGGATTCTAACATACATTTTGTTGATTACCCAAATCAGCCCTTAACAACCAACATGTTTCAGAAAGGAGATTCCTACAGGGTTATTTACCAAACATTCAGAAGTATTTTTAAAAGAGCTAAGTCCCTAGCCCACTGTGCGCGCCCCTCCTGGCGAAGAGGGAAGGCCTGGGTTCCAGGCGCCGGAGGAAAACTGGTGCCAGCAGCCAGGGGAAGGGGCCCTCAAGGGGCCCCAGATTGCGAGAGGGCACAGGGCGGGCTGAGGGACCCACCCGAGTGCACAAATTTTTGTGCACCGGGCCTCTAGTATATATATATATATATATATATATATATATATATATATATATATATGAGCATAAGCGACATTATGAGTGGTTGGTACGATGCACACCGACCACCAGGACGCAGACGCTCAACACAGGAGCTTCCCCCAGGTGGTCAAGGCTCTCCCACAGCGAGAGCATCACTCAGCCAGAAGCCGGGCTAAAGGCTGGAAAGTGCAGCTGTGACAGCAAGAGCCTCTGCTGCCTATGTGACAAGGCTACGAACCAGTGGTGGCAGGTGGAGTGGGGCCTGGATGAGCGGGAACACAGCACCTGGCTCCAGCTTGGGCTCCTGCCTGGCTGCCTGCCATTTCGTGCACTGCTACATCCCTCAGGAGGTGTCAGACCTAACCTGGCAGTCCCACATCTCCCAAGGGGTCCCAGATTGCGTGAGGGCGCAGGCCAGGCTGTGGGATGCCACCAGCGCTTGAATTTCGTTCACCGGGCCTCTAGTCATTTTATTATATATCACCGATTTAGCATGGTTCTCTTCTAATGCTGAATAATTTAAAGGTATAACCTGAATTTTGGTAATGATGGCCATATAGATTTTACTGCTCTTTAGTGGTATTATTTAATGGCTTATAGGAAGGGCACTAATCTCCTTCAAAATATGAGAAATATTACATCTCCCACAAACAGTACTATGTTTCAGTGCTAATTCTTTCCACTAATGCCACTAAATGAGCCTTTCACTAATTTTCTTTGCTCACTAGCTCATCCAAAATTGAAATGGGAAGGCTGCTTGTCTATATTCAAATGCAGAGGCATATTCTTCTTAACTACACTTATGCTATCAATACTTCCAATTTTCCAACATAAATTATAGTGAGGGTCTCAGTGTTAGATTTTAAAACATCTCTTTACTAATATGAATAAGTCACTTTTACCTTATTTCTTCACAACGATGTGCACGCTCTAATTTGGAACTTGCAATGCCTGACTCTTTGAAGTGTGCCTTCCCAACCTTGTTTTCATTAAAAACAGACTATCTGAATCCACATTGGTCACTTTTCAGCCTGTTGAGATAATGTAGACATTCCTTGGGTTATGTTGGACTCAAAGTACATAGTTTTCTGGATACGTCTCCATACCCCATTTATTTATTTTTTAAAAAAGTTTGATCATTTCTACGTATGTACATATATGCTTCATGGTTTTTTTTATTATTATTATTATTCATTTACCACAAGTAAAGGTCAGGAATTGTTATCTTTCTTTTAATTTTTTTTTTTTTTTTTTTACTGTTTCACGCCATTACTGCTGTGTATGTGTACTCCATGTGAGTGACATACGTGCTTATGTAGGTGGGTTCTGACTTACGCGAATATTGCATTACATCCCACTTCAGGAACGTGTCAACAATGTAATGCGAGGAACTACAGTAATTGCATCCTATTGATTCAGTTGTAGTTATTTGGTCTCCACATTTCCTCAATACGTATATGATTGTTGGAAGCACAAAGTATATCTTTATATATTTATTAGAGGCCCGGTGCACAAAAATTTGTGCACTCAGGTGGGGGGGGGAGGGGTCCCTCAGCCTGGCCTGTGCCCTCTCGCAGTCTGGGACCCCTTGGGAGATAACGACCTGCTGGCTTAGGCCTGCTCCCGGGTGGCAGAAGGCAGGCCCAATCTCTCGGTGCAGCCCCTGGTTGGGCTCAGAGCAGGGCCCACTGGGATTTGGGGCACCACCCCCTGTCATGCACAGAGCAGGGCGGATTGGGAGGTTGCGATGCCACCCTCAGTCATGCTCAGAGTAGGGCCAATTGGGGGGTTGGGGCACCGTCCCCTGTCACACTCAAGGCAGGGTCGATGGGGAGGTGGTGGCACCAACCCTTGTCACGCACAGAGCAGGGCCGATCAGAGGGTTGGGGCACTGCCCCCTGTCACGCACAGAGCAGGGCCGATCAGGGGGTTGGGGAACTCGCCCCCCCCCCACCTGTCACGCACAGAGCAGGGCCCATCAGGGGGTTGGGGAGCATCACCCTGTCACTAAAAGAGTAGGGCCGATAGGGGAGTTGGCACAACACCCCCTGTCACACACAGAGCAGGGAGGATCAGGGGATTGGGGCGCCACTCTCTATCACCCACAGAGCAGGGCCGATCAGGGGGGTTGGGGCGCCACCACTGTCACACTCAGGGCAGGGCCGATGGGGAGGTTATGACTCTACCCCATCACACACAGAGCAGGGCCCATGGTGGGGGGTTGGGGCGCCGCCCTCTATCACCCACAGAGAAGGGCAATCAGGGGGTTTGGGCGCTGCCCCCTGTCACGCTGATCCTGGTGCAGGGAGGCCCCTTGGCTCCGCTGATCCTGGTGCTGGGAGGCATATTATCCTTTTACTATATAGAATAGAGAACTGGTTCATGGGTGGGGCTGGCTGGTTTGCCCTGAAGAGTGTTCTGGATCAGGGTGGGGGTCTCCACTGGGGTACCTGGCCAGCCTGGATGAGGGGATGTTTGCAGCTGGTCACACACCCTTCAGGGTGGGGGTCCCCACTGGGGTGCCTGGCCAGTCTGGGTGAGGGGCTGAGGGCTGTTTTCAGGCTGGGACTGAAGCTCCCAACTGCTCCTTTTTTCTTTTTCTTTTTTTAATTCTGGGCCAGCTTTAGCTCTGAGGCTCCAGCTCTTAGGCCTCCGCTCCTGAAAGCAGGTATCTGGTTTGTTTTAGTTCTCAAAACTCTGTATCAACCCCAGCTCTGAGATCCCAGCTGGCTGAGGTTTTGTTTAGCGTCTATATTTGTTACAATGTTTGAAACTGCAGGCTCAGAGGCCTGCAGCAGCCGGCAGGGAACGTTGGAGTCCTCCGTCACTGAAGCAAGCAAGCCTCATTTTAGGTTCAAGCTGCCTGGCTGCCGGCCGCCATCTTGGCTGACAGTTAATTTGCATATTGCCCTGATTAGCCAATGGGAAGGGTAGCGGTCGTACACCAATTACCATGTTTATCTTTTATTAGATTAGATGTGTTTCTTAGAATTATCATTCAATAAAAATAAATGCCTTGTCCTTATAAAAAGATCTGGCCTTATAATTGAATGGCCTAATACATTTTAGAGTAGGGCACCATTACCAAAGTTTCTCAGAAGAACATGTGTTGAAATGAAGAGTATATCCTGCCAACCCCTACTTGAAACAAGAGCCTTAGTTGGGATCCATCATGATCCAAACAGAGACAGAAACAGTAAGAGACATGGCAGGTTTATGTTACTATATGCCTACTGAGCATGCCTCAATGCACATTTCCTGATGGTGCTATTGATCAGAATGTGCACTCACAGGACATTAGGGCCTTCATGCACAACTCCATCCTGAAACCACATGAAAAGGAGTGTATTGGACAAGAATGTTAGCAGGGACTTTACAATGCAGAGGGATTCTGAAGAAGATTGAAAAAGGTGGCAGAACCCTAGCGAATTTGGAACAGTGGACAGATCACTGGCCTTCAGACCGAAGGGCCCAGATTTGATTCAGGTCAAGGGCACTTACCTGGGAGTGGAATAAATCACCAGTCTGGGGCTTGCAGGAGGGAGCTGATCAATGAATCTCTCTCATCACTGATGTTTCTAACTCTCACTCGCTCTCCGTTTCTCTCTGAGATAAATAAAAATATTTTTAAAAGAATGGTGGAAGAATAAGTGTATGCTGCAGGGACATGCTCCCAGGAACAAACTGATATTCCAACTAAAATACGGAACAACTTCCTGAATAATCAATGGAAAACTCACAGGAGAGAACCGTGACACCCGAGGACCGAAGGTGGAGGCCACTTAGACACTGGTAGGAGGAGAGGAGGCTGGAAGGGGGCGGGCCTGACACCCACAGACAGCAACTGAAGTCTCGGAGAGATATCTCAGCTGTGGAGGACTGCCACTGAGAACTCTGGGTCTAATCCCCAAGCTGCGCCTCCTAGCAGAGAGCACCAGAACTGAGGAGGGTACCCATATAACCTGTGGATGTGAAAGCAGCAGGGCACTGTCTGCCAGGGAGAGACAACTGGAAATTCAGGCATCCTCTTAAAGGGCCAACGCACAAACTTCCCTGTGGAGCCACACACCTTGTGCCCTGGCAAAGGGAGGGTGAAGCGGACTGGAGCTGTGAGGGAAAAAGCCAGAACTGGGAGTCAAGGTTACCAGCTCAGAAGACAAACACTTCAAGTTCCTGGGAGAAGTCATTTCCTCATGCAGCAGAGAAAATCTCTCCCATGCAGACATTTGCTTTTCCTGGAGGGGACACAATTAACACACACTACTGGTAAACACCGTGCCCTGAGGGCAGTTAAGAGATTATAAATAACAATTAACCTCCAGGCAGAGGCAACTGCCCCACCCTGTTGAAACAAACTCTTGTCACAGCTGATGACCATTGCCTTGGAGGCAAGTGAAGTTGGAATCCTACCAGTCTATAGAGAGAGGAGATCTCTGGAGGCTTTGAGTCTTTGCCTGACCGAATTAGTCAGAAACATACTTTAACAATGTCCTGCACTAGAGACTGAGAGGCATATAGGATCCACCTAGCTCCTCACCACAAACCCAGACAGAAAGCCAGAAAGAGGAAACAAAGAAACAACCCCCAATAACAGAACTAGAGAATTCTTCAGATATAGAGATAGATGAAGCACAGAGCAGACATTTATCTGAATCTGACTTCAGAGTTATGAGGGTAAAAGAGCTCAAGAGCATGAAAAAAGATATAGTGACTATGAAAAGAACAGTCCTAGATATAAAATGACGTAACACAAATAAAGAACACATTGGAAGGAATAGGCAGATATTAGGGAAAGCTGAGGATCAATCACTGAATTAGAACAAAGTTAAAAATATCACCCAATAAAAAAAAGACAGAAAAAATAAGATTTAAAAAAAAAAAACCCAAACAAACAGGAGGACCACTTACCTAACAGTATTAGAATAGCGAGAGTGACAAAAGAGGCAGGAGGAGAGAAAGGCATAGAGGTCTTTGAAGAAACAATGGCAGAACACTTACCTAACCTGATAAAGGAAAATCCCACACAAGATCAAGAGCCAAAGAGAACCCCAAAGAAGAAGTACCCAAACAAACCCATGCCCAGACACATCATAATTAAAATGCCAAAAATTAAAGACAAAGACAGAATCTTCAAGGCAGCAAGACAAAACTGTTAGCTATGAAGGAGTTCCCATAAGGCTGACTCCTGATCTCTCATCAGAAACTCTACAGGCCAGAAGAAGATGGCATGAAGTACTCAAGTTAATGGAAAGTAAGGATCTGAGGCCAAGATTACTATATCCAGCAATTCTTTCAATCAAAATAGACGGTCAAATACAGAGCTTCCTAGACAGAAAAAGGCTGAAGGAGTACATCATATCCAAGCCAGCTTTACAAGAAATGCTAAAGAGATTGCTGTAATGAGAAGGAGAAACAGAGTCAGAAAGTTAGCCACACAGAAATGAAATGGAAAGAAATAAATACCTATCAATAATAACCCTAAATGTAAATAGGTCAATGCTCCAATCTAAAGGTGTATTGGAGCAAAATGGATACAAAAACATGATGCAAGTATATGCTTTCTACAGGAACACCACCTCAAAACAAAAGACACACACAGGATGAGAGTGAAGGAATGGGAAACATTTCCACGCAAATGGAAATGAAAAAAATAAACAAGGCTGAAGTAACAATATGGGTATCAGACAAAATAGACTTTAAAATAAAGGCCATCACAAGAGACAGAAAGGTCACTGCATGATACTAAAGGGACCAACCAACAAGACAATATAACCCTAGTAAACATATATTCACCCAACAGAGGAGCACCTCAATATATATATCTCAAACAAACAAACAAAAAATCAAAACTAACAAAAATTCTAGAAGACTTTTACAGAGAGTGTGACAACAGGACAGTCACAGTAAGGGACTTTTATCACCCCTCTGACTTCTCTGGATAGATCTTCCATATGAAAAAATAACAAGGATGCAGAGCCTCTAAAGGACACACTGGATCCATTAGATTTAATTGACATTTTAGAATAGCGGTTCTCAACCCGTGGGTTGCGACCCCTTTGTGGGTCAAATGGCCCTTTCACCAGAGTCGCCTAAGTAAAGGGTGTCCTAAAATTCACGCGTGAAGTAATTTTGATAGAACACAAGGTTTATAATTAAAAACTGTACATTTTTATTGACTCATAAAGAAAGTAAAAGAACTGCACTTGGAAAACTACAGGCCATTGAAATGGAGATAAAGATATCAACCAATGGACTAATATACCATGTTGATGGGTTGGTAGAATTAACATCATTAACATGTCCATACTCCCGAAAGCAATCTACAGATTAATTGTAATCTCCATTAATATACCAACAGAATATATCACAGACACAGAAAAAAATCCTCCAAAAATTGAAATGGAGTAAAAATAGCCTGAGCAATCTGAGGAAGAAGAAAAAAGTTGGCATGCACACAATACCAGATATTAAGCTATAATATAAAGCCACCATTCTCAAAACTGCCTGCTACTGCCACTAGAAAAGACATATACTCCACTGAAACAGAACAGAGTATCCCGAAGTGGACCCAAGTCATTATGCTCTATTATTAATTTACAAAGGAGGCAAGACCATACAATGGAGTCAAGATATTCTCTTCAATAAATGTTAGGAAAATTAGAAAGATACATGCAGAATAATGAAACTGGACCACCAACTTACACCATTCACAAAAATAAACTCAAAGTGGATAAAGGACTTAAACATCAGATGAGAATCTATAAAAAATCTTACAAGATTGCATATGTAGCAAAATATCAGATACGTCTCCGCAATATCTTTACCGATACAGCTTCAAAGGCAATGCACACAAAGGGGAAAATAAACAAATTGACTACATCAAAATAAAAATCTTTTGCACAGCAAACAAAATCCTGAACAAAACAATAAGAAAGCCCACAGCATAGGAGAACATATTTCCCAAGTATCTCGGATAAGTGTTGAATATCCACTCACACAAATTTCAGGGAACTCACACAAATTAACAATAGGAAGATAAACAATCCAATCAAAACAAAGGACCTAAATTAACACTTTTCAAAAGGGGACCTACAAAAGGCCAAGAGACATACAAAAAAATGCTCAAAGGCACGAACAGTCCAAGAGATGCAAATCAAAACGACAATGAGTTACCAATCCACACCTGTCAGAATAGCTGTCAGAAAAAAATCAACAAACCACAAGTGCTGGTGAGGATGCAGAGAAAAAGCAACAATACCCACATCAGACAGAATAGACTTTAAAATAAAGGCATGCTTAATGCAATAACAATAAACAACAAAGACAGATATAATAATAAAATATGATATTAAAAAAATAATAAAAATATCAAAAGGTACTCTCTGAACTCAGGCTCAAGGAAAACAAGTAACCTTGTCATCTTGAACTATGTGTGCTCTTATTCGAACTGCATTATGCCTAATTCGTATTGGGGATCAAAAGTCTGTAATACCTAAGGCCCTGGATCCAAGAAAACAGCCACACAAAAAAGAATCCATGTGCACTGCTGGTGGGAATGCAGACTGATGCAAGCACTGTGGAAAACCGTGTAGAGTTTTCTCAAAAAATTAAAAATGGAGCTCCCATTTGACCCAGTATTCTCTCTTCTAGGCATATATATCCCAAGAAGTGAGATAGACCAATCAGGAAAGATATATGCAACTGTATGTTCATACCAGCCCAATTTACAATAGCTAAGATTTGGAAACTGTCTCAGTGCCCATTAGCAGATGCACGGATGAATAAACTGTGATACATCTATACAATGGAATACTCTACTGCTGTAACAAAGAATGAACTCTTATAATTTGAAAGAGCATGGATGGACTTGGAGAGCATTACACTAAGCAAATTAAGCCACTCAGAGAATGATAAATATCACATTCTCACTCATTTGTGGAATATAATGAACAACATTAACTGATGAACAACAAGACATCTAGACACAAAGAAGCACTGATCACACTGTCAAACCTCAGAGTTAAGTGCTGGAGATAAAGACCAACAGTAGTATGTGTCTGTGTGTATGTGTGTGTGTGTGTGTGTGTATAGATGTATGTGTGTGTGTGTGTGTATATATATATGTATATATATATACTATCTAATAATAGATAAACATGGGAATTAACCAAAACTTCACTACCCTTCCCATTGGCTAATCAGCGAGATATGCAAATTAACTCCCAATCAAGATGCCTGCCGGAAGCCACGCAGCTGAAGTGAACATGAGGCTTGGTTGCTCCAGTGATGGAGGAAGCCAAGTTTCCCCACCTGCGGCAGCCCTGCTCTGAGCTCCAGATGCAACAATGTTGCAATTATAGAAGCTAAACAAACCCAGATACCTGCTTTCAGCCAGCCATAGCCTCAAGCTGCAGCCGGCTCTCAGCTCCAGTGACAGCAATAGAAGGTAAATAAATCCCAGAATAAAAAATAAAAAAAGAGGCTGGGAGCTTCAGTCGCCTGCCATCCTGAAAACGGCCCTTAGCCCCTCACCCAGACTGGTCAGGAACCCCAGTGGGGACCCCTACTCTGAAGAGTGTGTGACCAGCTGCAAACAGCCATCAGCCCCTCACCCAGGCTGGCCAGGAACCACAGTGGGGACCCCACCCTGATCTAGAACACACTTCAGGGAAAACCAGCCGGCCCCGTCCCATGCACCAGGCTTCTATCCTATATAGTAAAAGAGTAATATGCAAACTGACCCTAACAGCAGAAAGACTGAGAATGACTGGTCACTATGACACACACTGACCACCAGGGGGCAGACGCTCAATGCAGGTGCTGCCCTCTGGTAGTCAGGTCGCTCTCACATGGGAGGAGCTCTGCTCAGCCACAAGCCAGGCTGATGGCTGCCATTACAGCAGTGGTGGAGGGAGGCTCTCCAGACTCGTCAGCAGTGCTAAGGATGTCTGACTGCAGCTTAGGTCTTCTCCCCGCTGGCAAGTGGACATCTCCCGAGGGCTGCCAGGCTGTCAGAGGAATGTCTGATTGCCATCTTCGGCCCAATTCCCCGGGGAGCAGGCCTAAGCCAGCAGGTGGTCATCCCCTGAGGGGTCCCAGACTGCGAGAGGGCACAGGCTGGGCTGAGGGACCCCCAATCCCCTGAGTGCACAAATTTTTGTGCACTGGGCCTGTAAAATATATATATATGTATATATATATATATATATATATATATATATATATATATACATATATACATATATATATACACACACACACATGTATGTATATATATATATATATACATATATATATATATATACACATATATACACACACACACACACACACACACACACATATATATATATATATATATATATACATATATATATTTTTATACAGGGCTAATGAACTTTGATAAACAGCAGGGCTGAAAATCTGCATTATATTACCCTGCTGTTGGCAAAATGGCTGAAGGCAATCTGCTAACCTGATAATTAAAGTAACTAATCATCAGAGAGATGCAAATCAAAATAACAATGAGGTACCATCTCACACCTGTCAGACTGGCTATCTTCAACAAATCAACAAACGACAAGTGCTGGAGAGGATGTGGAGAAAAAGGAACACTCGTGCACTGCTGGTGGGAATGCAGACTGGTGCAGCCACGATGGAAGACAGTCTGGACCTTCCTCAAAGAACTAAAAATGGAACTCCCATTTGATGCTATGGTCTCACTTCTAGGAATATATCTCAAGAAACCAGAAACACCAATCAGAAAGGATATATGCACCCATATGTTCATAGCAGCACAATTCAACATAGCTAAGATCTGGAAACAGTCCAAGTGTCCATTAGTAGATGAATGGATTAGAGAACTGTGGTACATCTACATGATGGAATACTATGCTGCTGTAAAAAAGAAGGAACTCTTACCATTTGCAATGGCATGGATGGAACTGGAGAGCATTATGCTAAGTGAAATAAGCCAGTCAATGAAGGAAAAACAGCACATGTCTCACTCACTCATGGATAATAAAGACTATTATAAACTTAAAAAAAATAAGAAGACTATTGGCTCATGAAAGAGTGCACTCATTCATTCTTTAAAAAACATACTGAGATCTTAATGTTTCCAAATAATACATATATTTATTAAAAAAGAAAGAGAACTGTGCTCGTTTCGGCACCACATGTACTAACATTGGAACGATATAGAGAAGATTAGCATGGCCCCTGCACAAGGATGACATGCAAATTCGTGAAGCGTTCCATATTATTTTATATGAAATGCTGAAAGGTATTCTTTAAGAAGAGGAAGAAGTAAAGGTAAAGATAAAAATTATGAACAACAAATACATGTCTATGAACAAGTGAATCTAAAAATCAAGTGAGTAAAAAATCTGATCAGAGTAAACTGGTGAATATAATATAAAATTGGGCATAGAGAGGGGGTGGACTGAAAATTCTTGCGGGGGAAAGGGATGTGGGGGGTGTGGGGAGCGTGGGAGGAGACTGGACAAAAATCGTACACCTATGGATGAGGACAGTGTCGGGGTAAGGGCAGAAGGTGGGGTGGGAACTGGGTGGAGGGGAGCTATGGAGGAAAAAGAGGAACAACTGTAATAATCTGAACAATAATGATAAAAAAAAATAAATGAAGCAGCGTGTTACTTCTTCATGGCATGCTGCCCTGTTTCCAGTTAGGGAGGGTAAACAATTTACATATTTTCCTTGGACAACCTAAATGGAAAAAAGGATTGGGGAACCTCCACCAAGGCTGCAAAACAATTCTTGACCTCCTTCCTGTGACATTTTGTATGTCCTCAACCTTGAAAGGAATAGTAGAAATAGAGAAATATTGCATACGGAATGATATAAAAGTTTGAAGAAGTATAAATGTGGGCATCCTTTTGCTTACTTAAGTGACATCAGCACTTTCTGAAGTGGTTATACTAAGATTGAAACAGAGATTACCACTTAAATGGAACCAGTTAGCTTCCTGACTATACTTCTGAACGGAGTGAACAAAAGTGCCCCTAGATTGTGATATGTATTTTATTGGAGAACTATTCAGGCACTTTCTCTGCAACTATTTGACATTTAATGTACCACAAAGGGTATGATCACTCAAACTCTGAGTTATCTTGAATCCTCAGTATTTTTATTAGTGAATATAAACAAACATCATGAATGGGAAAGGTTTTTAAAAACTCACCTCTTGGACTGTTGAGTGTATAGTTATCAACAAGCCTTCCAACTTCAATTTTAAAAATTACCCCAATAATGTGTGGTTTTTTTTAACATTCTTTTTATTGAAATAGTGTATGTGAAATTAGTTGAAAATTTAGGAAGCTTGGACCTCAAAATTTTAAGGATTTTAAAATGTAGCCTGTCAGATTGCACATTGTGGGGTGGAACAAACCATGAATGGCATGGCTCAGTGAGCCCATTTTTCATTGCCAGCTGGCATGCACCTGGATTGGTGAAATACTTAGTAAAGCCATTTGGATGCCAAATTTACTCAGCCTAATTTTTCCACTGTAGGTTTGTATTAATAACGTATTATGGTACAGAGAAATACAACAAGACAAACAATACAAAACGTCCCAGCATGAAATAGATCACTTTATATACAATCCCATGGGGAAGTGGACTAGAAAGGAAGATTAAAGGGGAAGAAGGAACAGCATATAAATCCTGACCATGACAAAAGGCTCTCTTGTATTTCTAAATGGATATTCAGGGTATCAAAACCCTAAACTATGTACATACTTTTATATATATATATATATATATATATATATATATATATATATATATATATATATATTGATTTCACAGAGGAAGGGAGAGGGAGAAAGAGTTAGAACCATCAATGGTGAGAGAGAATCATTTATTGGCTGCCTCCTACAAGACATCTACTGGGCTAAGAGCCACGACATGGGCATGTCCCAGCCTGGGAATTGAACCCTGACCTCCTGGTTCACAGGTCAAAACTCATCCAATGAGCCAAGCATGTCAGGCTTTGGCTCTTCTTTATTCAGAGTCTTCCCTTTGACATTCGTGTGCTCCAGCTGCCCTGTATCCAGCCTGCCTGACTGCGGTGCAGATTGGTGGACTCTAGGGTACATTCTAGTAGTAAGGAACCTATTATGTGTACCTTACTCTCCCTGCTTGCTTTCTGATGCCCTAGAGACCCTGCCCAAGGGCCTTCATGTACAAGATGCCTGTGCACCAGCAGTCACCTCCTATCCAGGCCCCTTCTGTGCCCAACTTCACAGATGTAGTCTCTATCTAAGCTTTCTAAGCCTCATTGCCTTAATACTATGTTTTTCTGAATATTTTATAGAATAATCCAGATTCCAATAAAGAATTTTGCTAGATTTCTCACTGTGGTCTCGAGAACAAATAAAGCGTCAAGTGCAGGACACTTGGTTTTAGAGGCAACATGCAGCAATGAGTTTTCTTTTGTTGTGTTTTAATATGGTGGGTTTTTAAAATTAATTCTTTAGAGAGAGGTAAATGGAGAGAGACAGACACAGAAGCATGCATTCCTGTGAGAGAGAAACAATGTTGGATGCCTGGGGACTGAATCTGCAACCTGGACATGTGCCCTGGCCAGAAATCAAATCAGTAAACTTTCTGGTGCACAGGAAAATGCCCAGACACACTGGCCAGTGTGCACTGTCTTTCATTTTCTTCCTTATCTTGCATCTGGTGGATAATAAATACCATCAATGCTAATAACAGTGGGCAATTCTAGAGGAGGACATGCTGACAATAGCTTTACATAAGTTGGCCCCACAGGTGAATCTCCACACAAGGTAATGGGCACGATCTCTTTGTGCAGAGGAATTAACACCCAGACCACAGGATGTTTTGCCTATGTCCTTCCTCCCTAAGAACCTGCCCATTTGTTTACTTTTCCCCAAATTCCAGAGGTTCTGATTCCCATTATGGACACTATTTCCTGTTAAGGTGGGGATGGGAAGACAAGGTGCATGTCAGACAGAGGGACAGGGAGAGGGAGATGGAATAGGAGAGGGAGAGGAAGAGAAAGAGAGCATTTGCTGTAAGAGATACATATTTTCTGAGCCTTGTTCTCTTATCCTCTTTTTGGGGGGAGTGGGGAGCTCACAGACTGTTACAGAGACTTCAGCATTTTCTCTTCCCACTAGAAGAAGCAGAGAGTGATGGCCAGTGTGGCTCAGTAGGCCTATGAACCAAGAGGACATGGTTCAATTATCAATTGGAGGAGGGGCCGGAGTTTATGTTTGGATCCCCAGGTGGATGTGCAGGAGAAAGCCAACCAATGATTTTGTCTCATTATTGGTGGTTTATCCATCTCTCCTTCTCCCTTCCTCTCTGAAATCAATAAAAAATGTACTTAAGAAACGGGAAAATGAGCTCCTACGCTGATGGGCCCAAGCTAGAAGACTGGGAGGTAGAAGACAAAGACAGGAAGAGCAATAAAAAGAGAACGAAGGGCCAGGTGCTGTATGTGACAAGCTATGAACTTCTGAAACACAGCAGAGAGCAGCAAGCACATGAGTGGCTGGCACTGAATGAGGAGCAGTAGAAGTAGAAAATGCAGGACTGACTTCCTCACAATTAGGGAGACATACAGGCAAATGGAGTCCTGCCCCTGGGCCTGGATCTGTGGCCTTCTCCCTAGGTGCTCCTCTGGCAGGCCACACAGTGAGCAAACTGAGACAGCCTAGGGCCAGAATGCAGTGGCAGGTGGGCAGGGAGCCTGTTCCTTGCTGGCCAGCTAACTGTCCATTGACTGTGGGATCCAACAGCACACTAGGACATCTCCCTTTCACTTGGTTGTATTGACCCTCAGGGTGGCCCTCCATACCCCTATCTCCCCGGTGTGACCTTCACCTGTGTCCACTTAAATGCTCTCTGGGAACTGGCTTGGGGTTGTCCACTCTTCAGACCCAGGGCCTGTCACTGGCTGAGAGTTGCTTTACCACCTCCTTGATTGATGGGAAGGAGGATCATGAGGGATAGTCTTCGAACATTAGACCATCCTCTACAAAGGATGTCCTATTCTAGGGCGGGACACAGAACAAAGCAGAGGTTTATGCCAGCTTAATATTTTGCTGAAAAGAATGTAAATGTGTTTCCAGGCCACAGGAACTTGAGTTCAAGTAGGGCCTTGATCCAGGGGAATAACAGGCATGGACTGGTGAGGCCAGGGCTCTGGGTTCCTGACAGGCTTATGTCCCTTTCAGTATTGGGGGCCTGACTTGTGTACAGGGAAGCCCTACCATGGAGCCGCCACAGGCAACTGGGGAGGAGTGTTGGAGACCAGGGCCTGGACTAGTTACCGGTGACAGCCCCAGAGAAGTTGTACCTCGGTGGTGCTCACTGGAAACCACTTGTTCCAGTCCCTATGGATGCGCCTTGTGTGTGCTGACCCAGTACAAAGAGACAGAGAGGCCCAGATTTTCTGTAGGCTCTTCTGTACCCGCTGCATTGTGATGCCCAACAACTCTCATATTCCAGGCAGAGGGACCACATGACAGATTAGCACAGTGGTGTTGTCCAGAAAATTTCAGACTGGCTGTTTAGGTTTCTGGAAGAGGTGCAAACTGTAATGAGTTCAGCAGTTGAGCCTAGACTTGGTATCATGGGATTTTAGCCTGAGGGTGCCACCTGGGGGCTGAGATTTTCTCTTTAACACAGACATTACATGCACCAGGCAGAAACTGGAAAATTATAGGAGCCCAAGCTCAGGCTGCCTCTATGAGATCCCAGTGTCCAGGAGATACAGGGAGGCAGGATGGACCACTTAGAATGACCTAGAAACAAAATCTGAGCCCAACATGCCTTCTTCATGAGCAAGAAACACTCCTCTATCCACGCCCCCCATGCGGAGCCAGCTTTACCCAGGGCATGTGCTATGGCACTGTGGGCAGGAGAACTTCCTGCCCAGTAATGGACAGGCCCTGCCGACTCCCAGCACCCACACATGAATTTGGGGGATGTTTTCACCACATCCTGGTCACCTGCCACCTGCTCTCATCATAGCCCTCACTTACGTACAGAACACAGTAGCCTCTGAGCCCACGAATAGGGCCGTCCTTTGCAACCTGCTCCAGTCACAAAATTCCTACTGCGATCCCAGGTCATCTGCCCTTGTGACCTTTTTTGGAAGAAAGAGGGTCCTTAGAATGTGCTCCAAGTCTGGGACCCTCTTTATGCATCCCTGGAATGTCAGCCAGCCCATCAGGAATCTCATGCTGGGGACACCCACTGATAACAGAAATCAGGAGTTCTCCCCAATTCTTCTGAGCTGTTTTGGAGAACGTGACAAGCTACAGTGTACAGAAGGAAAATCAACATCCCAACTGCCTTTCTGGATCCAAAGAGGCACCAAAAAGGCACCAAAGAGGCAGGAGGATGCCCTTCCTGGGTTCCACAGCAAGCCCTGCCTCTATGGGCCTTCAGAGGCCCTGGGGACCAGTCCCCATGCATGGGCTTTCCCATCGTCCGCTCTCTTAACCCAGCCTTCGAGCAGACAGCCTTCCACCTGGCTTCTTTCCCTCTGCAGTCAGACCTCTTCCTACCCTGACATATTTTGTCCTCTGTGCCTTTTTCAAACTCACAAGTCTCTGCTGGCACTACCTGCCCTGCCCGTGCCCAACAAGACCTGGTTCCAATGACATCTAGACCTAAACAAGGGATTGCCCCTCTTTTTTGCTCCCCAAGGAGAACATGCCTCATATCCAAGACATGCCTGGCTCTAGCCATTTAATGCCAAGGGCAGTGCTTCTAGAGGCACAAGGGAGGTGCATGAGGAAGAGCACTCACTCTGGGCTAGAGGGACAAGGCAGAAAATGGCCCAGAGAATCCCATAAGGAACCCAGAATGAGGCACAAAAGTGAAATGGCAGCAGAGCATGGGCCAGTCTTGCTGAATCTGTGATCTGCATCCCTTAAATATCAGAGACATAATCTACCAGATTATGCAGACAGCGGTGGTGTTGGGGAGGGGTTGGGGTGCAGGGTTGGCCTGGCGTAGATGAAGTGCCAGTGACATTCCCAGATCCCAACCCCAAAGGCACTGGGTCATTCCAATAGAGAGTGCAGGGCAAGGTGGGGAGAATGGCACACACCGATCCTGGACACAAAGAAGACTAGAGGTCGAGAGGGAAAGGGAGGGCCCAACCATGGCATTCAGGCCTGCAGAGGGATGCTTCTGGTGAAGATTGCACTTCTGCCTCATCAGATGGTAAGAATTATGCTTCTGACCAGAGAAGGAGAGAATGGTTCCTGCTACTGCATCCCTGTCATCCACTGACCCTAAAACTCCAACTCAAAGCCAGAGGAAGACTATTGTGGCTGAGAGGAAAACCAGATGCTATAGGCTGTACAGCCCATTCCACTGCTGATTGTTCCCCTGGAGACGGTTCCATAAGACTCATGGCCACAAAAGTTCTGTATCCATACTTGACAGGAAATCCCTCTATGCCCTATGTGAGGGCTGGCAGGAGACACTGGCACAGAGTGGACATCTTCTCAGGGATGTCCACGGGTCAGCTGATCCTCACCTGCCAAAGCCAGACACCTCTCCTCGCTCTTCAATCCTTGATTTACTCCAAAAAATTTACTGAGTGCCTAAGGGTACATCCACTGCTATTCTGGGTGATCAGCTCGGACACCTCATGAGACGTTCATGATCTTCCTCAGGGTATCTCTGAGCCATGAACCCTCACTAGATTGAGGAGACCAACAAACAAACAAAACAAATGAAATGCAAAATGAGTAAATCACAGACTAGTCTTGCTTTGCACTGTAGAGCAACCCACATAGAATAGTACCTCCAGCTAATACCCTGCCCAGCAATCCAAATAACCATAGGAAAAGTTGTTATTTTTCAATGGCTATTACAGAGTTATGGCACAACATTAAAAAACTGTTATAAACATACCATACATGTAAATAAATAAAGTAGTAAAATCACTAGTTAGCACCCTGTGATTTTAAATATTTGAGAATTAAACACTGACATGCGCCTTTGCAAACTATTTCAAGAGTAGTTTAAACATGGCTTGAGGGTCTTCTGCTCATACAACTTTCCACACAGAGTGAGAGTCTTTTCCATGCCCTGGTGAACTGTCACATTGCTTACTAGTTTTGGATAAGCTTCCAAGGTCCCATCCTTCCTGCTGCCTACATGGGCACCCGTCTCTGGGAGAGTTCCTTTAGTGTGAAGCTCTTTGGCCTCATGGCTTGCCCTGGGACCTCTCCATCCTTTTTTTGGTCACAACCATGTTGCTCATTTACACTTGTCTGATAGCTGGCCATTGTGAACCTGAAGCTGGATTCTGAGTCAAGATGATGAGTAAAAGTAATTCCTCATGTTTGGCAGAATTTAAGAAATTACAGAAGCATTCCACTTTCCAAGTCTCATTACTTCTCTCTCCAGGCAAGAGACCTTGGCAGGGGCCATCAATTGACTTCCTTCTCCATGTTCAGTATCTGAGGCCTGAATCAGTCGCCTGCACTCGTATCTCTGAGTGGGTCATGGGACGGTGACACAAGAACAAGGCACTGGTTCCTGATGTAAGGCTCCGATGTCCATCACCTGGCCAGCCTGATGGGAGTGTGCCTAGAGAAGTCACCGGAGAATGGGAACATGCCACTCTATGTGTGACAGCGGTGGACATGGTCAGGGTCATGGGCAAACAGCAGGAGTGTACATTTAGGTGACAATCACTCACCGCAATCCAGGTTCTCAGCAGGTCTGTGTTCAGTCTTGGTCTATAGACCCAGCCAGTTCTTCCAGTCAGTTGTGGGAGGGGAAAACATGTTGGAAGAAATAACGACAGAAAACTTCCCTGATACAGGCCAGAAAATAACTATGCAAGTCCAAGAACCACACAGAGTCACAAATAAGATGAACCCAAAAAGACCAACACCAAGCCACATCATAATTAAACATCAATGCAAAAGTAAGAATCATAAAGGTTGACAGACAGAGACAGAAAGTTACCTACAAGGCATCTCCCATTAGAATATCAACAGATTTCTCAACAGAAACACACCAGGCCTGAAGGGAATGGAATGAAATATACAAAGTGATGTAAAACAAGGGGCTGAATCCATACCCAGCAAGGCTATAATTCAAAATTGAAGAACTAATAAGGAAATTTACAGACAAAAAAGGGCTATGAGTGTTTATTACCACCAAGTCAGCAATTCAAGAAATGCTAGAGGGATGGAAGTAAAAAGAAGAAACAGAAAGGCAAGGAGAAGCACACACATGAAGAATAAATATGACAAACAAGTACTTACAATAATAACATTAAAGGTAAATGGATTCAGTGCTCCAATCAAGACATGAGGCAGCTGAATGGATAAGGAAACAAAACCCATATTTTGCAGTATGCAAGCGACTCACCTCAGAGCAAAGGATTCACACAGATAGTGAAAGAGGGAAAAATAAATTTTCAACAAATGGAAATGAGAAAAAAGCTGGGGTGGCAATGCTTATATCTGAACAAAATAGAACTCTAATGAAGGTCATAGCAAGGGATAAGGAAGGCCACTACACAATACTAAAAGGAGCAAATCAACAAGAGGATATAACTCTGGTAAACATATATGCACCCAGTACAGGAGTGCCCAAATACAAAAAACAACTTCTGGAAGGTATCAAGGGATAGATAGATAGCAATAGTATCAATGTAGGGTACTTCAATACCTCACTGACACCACTGGATAAATCCTCTACACAAAAAACCTCCAAACAAACAGCAATCCTAAATGACTCTCCAGTTCAGATGGACTTGACATCTCCAGAACATTTCATCCCAAAGCTACCAAATATACATTCTTCTCCAGTGCACACGGGACATTTTCAAAGATAGGACACATATTAGGACACAGGCAAAGTCTCTTCAAATTCAGGAGGATAGAAAACGTAATAAGCATCTTCTCAGGTCACAATGGCATAAAACTAGAAATCAAGTGCAATAAAAACAATGAAAAAAATCAAACACTTGGAGGCTAAATAGCATGCTATTAAACTATAGTTGGGTTACCAAAGAGATCAGAGAAGAAATGAAAAGCATCCTGGAAACAAATGACAATGAAAACACACAATCCTAAAATCTATGGGACACAATGAAAGCAGTCCTGCGAGGGAAGGTCACAACTCTGTAGGCCTACCTTAGAAAACAGGAAAAAAATGGTAATAAATTAAGTAATCTTCAACTTAAATAATTAGAAAGAGTGCAACAATAAAAGCCCATATTACCAAAAAAGAAAGAGATAATAAAGATCAGAGCAGAAATAAAAGCCATAGAGACCAAAAAAATAATACAAAAGATCATGAAAGCAAGAGCTGGTTCTTTGAAAAAAAGAAAAAAAAAATTGATGAACCTCTAGGGAGGCTCACCAAGAAACTAAGAAAGGGGACCCAAATAAACATAATCAGAAATGGAAGACTTGAAGTAACAAATAACCCGGCAGATATACAAAGGATTGTAAAAACTATAAGAACTCTACTCCTACAAATGGAAAACCTGGACAAAATGGACACATTTCTAGACAAATACAAGCTTCCAATACTCAATCAGAAAGAAGCAAAAAACCTGAACAGGCCGATAACTACTGATAAAATTGAAACAGTAATCAAAAAGCTTCCGAAAAACAAAATCCCTGGACCAGATGGCTTCACAAGGGAGTTTTTCCAAACATTCAAAGAAGAACTAAAAGCAATCTTTTTCACACTATTTCAAATAATTCAAGAGGACGGCATACTTCCAGCTCTTTTCATGAAGCCAGCATTACCATAATCCCAAAACCAGAAAAAGACACCACAAAGAAAGTGACTTACAGGCCAATATTCCAGATGAACATTGATGCTGCAATCCTCACCTAAATTCTACAACCCGGATACAACATTACATTAGAAAGATCATACACCATCACCAAGTGGATTTATTCCAGGGATTCAAGGATGGTACAATATCCACAAATCAATGCACATGAAACATCACATAAACAAATTGAGAGAGAAAAACCACACAATCATATCATCTGGTGCAGAAAAAGCATTTGACCAAGTGCAACAGCCTTTTCTGATAAAAACACTCAGCAAAGTAGGAATAGAAGGATCATCCTTCCACATAATAAAAGCCTTATATGACAAACCTACAGCCAACATCATACTCAATGGGCAAAAACTAAAACCATTTCCCTCTAGAACAGGAAAAAGAGAGGGACACCCACTTTCACCACTCCTGTTCAACACAGTACTGGAAGTCCTAGTCACAGTGATCACACAAGAAAAGGAAAGAAATGGTTCCCAAATTGGAAAAGAAGAAGTAAATTGTCATTATTTGAAGATGACATGATACTGTACATAGAAAACCACAAATACTCCTTCAAAAATTTAGTAAACTTAATAAATGAATTCGGCAATGTAGCAGACTACAAAATTAACGCCAAGAAATATATGGCATTTTTATATACCAATAGTGAACTTACAGAAAAGGAGATTAAAAAAAGAATCCCATTCATCATCCCACCAAAAAATTAAGATAACTAGGAATAAACTTAGCTAAGGAGGTAAAAGACCTCCACTGAGAAAACTAGAAGATGTTGAAAAAAGAGGTAGAGGAAGACATAAACAGATGGAAGAACATACCTTGTTCATGGATTGGTAGAAACAACATCATTAAAATGGCTATACTACCCAAAGCAATCTATACATTCAATGCACTCCGCATTAAAATACCAACAGCATATTTCACAGACCTAGAAGCAACTCTCCAAAAATCCATCTGGAATAAAAAAAAAAGATCACGAATAGTGGCAGCAATCTTGAGTAAGAATAACAAAGTAGGAGGGATCTCAATACCAGATATCAAGCTGTATTACAAAGCTACTGTGTTCAAAACTGCCTGACACTGGCACAAGAATAGACACATAGGCCAATGGAATTGAATAGAGAACCCAGAAACCAATTCAAACAACCAAGCTCAATTAATATTTGACAAAGGAAGCAAAAACATACAATGGGGATAAGACAGTCTCTTCAATAAATGGTGCTGGGAAATTTGGTCAGACAAATGCAAAAATGAAACTAGGCCACCAGCTGACACCATGCATAAAAATAAGCTCAAAATGGATAAATAACTTGAACATAAAGCTGGAAACCATAAAAATAGTAGAGGAATCCATAGGCAGCAGAGTCTCAGATATATGCGGAAGCAATATCTTCACAGACACAGCTCCTGGGGCAATGGAAAATAAAGTTAAAATGAACAAATGGGAAGACATCAAAATAAAAAGCTTCTTCATAGCAAAAGACACCATCAACAAGGCAACAACAAAGCCCATTGCATGGGAGAACATATTTGCCAATGTTCTCTCTGATAAGGGTTTCATCCTCAACATTTATAGGGAACACATACTACTTAACAAAAGGAAGATAAACAACCCAATCACAAAAATGGGCAACGGACCTAAATAGATACTTTTCCAGAGAGGACAAAAGGAAGGCCAAGGGACACATGAAAACATGCTGAGAGTCACTAATCATCTGAAAGATACAAATCAAAAGGACAATGAGATACCACCTAACAGCTGTCAGAATGGCTATCATCAACAAAGGGCGAGTGCTGGTGAGGATGGCGAGAAAAAGGAACCCTCCTTCACTGGTGGTGGGAATGCAGACTGGTGCAGCCACTATGGAGCAGAGTATGGAGTTTCCTCAAAAAACTAAAAACGGAACTCCCATTTGACCCAGTGATCCCACTTCTAGGAATATATCCCAGGAACCTAGAATTACCAATCTGAAAGGATGCATGCACCTCTATGTTCACTGCAGCACAATTTCCAATAGCTAAGGTTTGGAAACAGCCTAAGTGCTGGTCAGCAGATGAGTGGGTTAAAAAGCCCTGGTATATCTACATAGTGGAATAGTATGCTACATCAGAGCAAAAGCTGGCCCAGTATAAAACAAAAAGGAGCGGTTGGGAGCTTCAGTCACCCGCCAGCCTGAACACAACCCTCAGCCCCTCACCCAGACTGGCCAGGAACCCCAGTGGGGACCCCCACCCTGAAGGGTGTGTGACCAGCTGCAAACAGCCATCATCCCTTCACCCAGGCTGGCCAGGCACCCCAGTGGGGATCCCCATCCTGATCCAGGACAGCCTTCAGGGCAAACCAGCCGGCCCCCACCCGGGCACCAGGCCTCTATCCTATATAGCAAAAGGGTAATATGCCTCCCAGCACTGGGATCAGTGTGACAGGGCAGAGCGCCCAAACCCCCTGATCGCCCCGCAGCTCTTTGTGTGACAGGAGGCGTGGCCACAACCTCCCTATCAGCCCTGCTCTGTTCATGACAGTGGAAGGCGCCCCAACCCCCTGATCAACCCTGCTCTGTGTCTGATAGGGGGGAGTTCCCCAACCCCCTGATTGGCCCTGCTCTGTGTGTGACAGGGGGGAGCTCCCCAACCCCCTGATGGGCCCTGCTCTGTGCATGACAGCGTATGGAGCCCCATATGGAGCCCCTCTGTGTGGGATGCAGCACTCCAACCCCCCTTCTCTGTGTGTGATGGGGTAGAGCAATAACTTCCCCATTGACTCTGCCATGAGTGTGACAGGATGTGGTGCCCCAACCCCCTAATCCGCCCTGCTCTGTGTGTGACAGAGGGCGGTGCCCCAACTCCCCTATCTGCCCTACTCTGTGAGTGACAGGGGGGAGCTCCTCAAACCCCTCAGGGGCCTTTTCTGTGCATTACAGGGGGAAGCTTTCCAACCCCCTGATGGGCCCTGCTCTGTGCGTGACAGGGTATGGAGCCCCAACCCCCCTGATGGGCCCTGCTCTGTGTGTGACATGGGGTGGCTCCACAACCTCCCCATCGACGCTGCCTTGAGTGTGACAGGGGGCGGTGCCCCAACCCCCCAATCGGACATACCCTGAGCATGACTGAGGGTGGTATCGCAACCTCACAATCCACCCTGCTCTGTGCATGACAGGGTGCGGTGCCCCAACTCCCCAATCAGCCTTGCTCTGAGCCCCACCAGGGGCTGCACCTAGGGATTGGGCCAGCCCTCTGCCACCCGGGGGCAGGCCTAAGCCTGCAGGTCATTATCTCCCAAGGGGTCCCAGACTGTGAGAGGGCACAAGCCAGGCTGAGGGAACACCCCCCACCCCCCAGTGCACAAATTTTTGTGCACTGGGCCTCCAGTTCAAGTATAAGGGGCTTTCAAAGTTGCAGAGGGAGGTATGAGAGGAAATCAGGGGGAGATGTGACTTCAGTAGAGTCACAAGATGCAATATTCCTGGCTTTTAATGATGAAGGAAGCGGTCACCAGTCACAGAATATGGGTGGTCTCCAGAAGCTGGAAAGAAAGTCTCCCCAAGAGCCTCCAGAAGAGAATGCAGCCTCCTGATACCTGGATTGCAGCCTGGTGAGCCCCACATCAGACTTCTGTGCTAATAACTGTAACACATTTGCATTGTTTCAGGCCACTAAATTTGTGATAATTTTTTACAGCAGCAGTAGATAACTAACACACATGTCAAAGCTTAAAAAAAGCCTTGCAGGCATGAGGAAAAAATATTTAAAGAAGTGTCAGCAAAAAGGTAAAAGAAAGTGAGGATAGAGGGAGTTCATTTACTATGGCACATGGATTGTAAAACTTTGTCAGAAAGGTTGGTCTGAGCACAATGCTGCATCAACGTGGAGCTACTTACAGCAATATGGAGAAAGAGTATGGAAAAGAACAGCGTTGTGTTTTTTTCCAGCCTGATTCCCTAACACTGAGACCAGGATATAATAAGTGCTCAATGTTTGCAGAATGCAGCTGCAAGGAGGGGACTGTAATTTAGACAGTATAAGATGACCCTGAGATTAGGGCAGAGGTAATGCTGGCATGAAAGGCAGGGTGGGATTGACTAGCTCAGTTGAGGACCTTTGAGGGCATGGAGGAAAGGGGTGGTCTCAGGCCTGAGAGCTGAAGTCTGTGTTTGAACAATTATCACCACCTTTTTGAGAACCGGCTGAAGTTGTTAAGGTCCTTACATAAAGCAATCCTCATTACAAGGGACAGGGCCTGTTGCCTAAAGGTAGGGGAGCCCTGACTGGCTCCTGTGGGGAAGATAGCATCTGTCTCGAGTAGCTAGGGTGACTTTGTTAGGGGCAGAAATAGAACATTCAAGACTAGCTATCCTATATAATAAAAGGTTAATATGCAAATCAACGAAAAGGTGGAACAACAAGTTGCTATGACATGCACTGACCCCAGGGAGCAAATACTCAATGCAGGAGCTGCTCTCTGGGGGTCAGTGCACTCCCACAGAGGGAGCACTGCTTGGCCAGAAGCCGGGCTCATGGCTGGCAAGTGCAGTGGCAGTGGCGGGAGCCTCTCCTGACTCCATGGCAGTGCTAAGGATGTCTGACTGATGGTTTAGGTCCACTCCCCAAGGGCTCCCGGACTGTGAGCGGGTGCAGGCCAGGCTGAGGGACCCCTCACCCCTGAGTGCCCAAATTTCGTGCACCAGACCTCTAGTTAATTATAAAAAACATTAATCATGTTCTGCTCACTGTGATTGTTTTGTCCTGATTAAAGAAGGCACATTCTAACCTGGCTGGGAGTTGCAAGCAGGACCTAGGACCTCACTTGGAAATACGGCCCATCCTCCACATCCAGTGATGCCTTCCCCAGGATATAAGTGACACATTTTCCCATGGAACTCTGAATTAGTACCTTTCCCTCTAACTTTCTTCAAATTAAGAGAATCTATGGAGTTCCCTATACTGCACAGTTTTAATGAAAGAAAATAAGACTTTCTAAGAGCATCAAATACATTTTTTTTATTTATAAACATATATACTCCTCTCTCTCTCTCTCTCTCTCTTTCTCTTTAAAATATATTCTTACTGATTCAGAGAGGAAGGGAGAGGGAGGGAGATAAAAACATCAATGATGAGAGAGAATCGTTGGTCGGCTGCCTCCTACACACCCCGTATAAGGGATCAGGCCAAAACCTAGACATGTGGCCTGACCTGGAAACAAACTGTGACTTCCTGGTTCATAGGTTGATGTTAACCCACTGAGTCACACTGGCCGGGCTCAATTCTTATTTATAAATTCATTCCAAGGACATATACAGCTTGAAAAGCTTTGAAAGCAGTTTAAAAAAAACAACAACAACTAGCTTTTAAGTAGCAAGAAAACAGTTATAGAAGAAAGTTTAAATTAAAAGAAAAAATAATTGTTTTACTTTATTCAAGAGTGGGAACATCCTCCATGAAAATGTGTACCTTGACTGAGGATGGCTGGGTGGCCTTATCACACCTTAGGAAATCAAATGCTTTTTACAATGACAAGAAAGAGAGTTTCATCTAATTTCTCTCCCAGGGTAGATGTCTGTCAACAGAAGGTGGACATGAATAAAAGGAGGGGCTTGCACAATCAATCAGGAAATCAGCAATCTATGAGTAATCCAGAACCCAGTATTTATCTCCTCTGCCACACACCCTCCCTCCCAGCCAGTGAGCAAGACAATTACTCTCAAGTCAAGCTAAGTGAACCCCCACTCACAGTGGCCCAATGCTGACATACAAAGCATACAAATAATTCTCACTCTGGCATAAAAGTGACAACTTTCTTGGAAGAAAAGCAGATACTGTAAATTCTCAAAGTCTTCCTGAAACATTTTCTAAAGTAATTTTTACTTCTTTAGAAAAAATGCATACCTGGCAAACCATCTGTAATAAAAGGCCCATTCTATAAAACCTTACCTGATCCTACTCATATCTGCAATCATAATCATATTTACAGACAAATATATCTATACTAAGAAAAGAGCAATATGCTAATTAGACTGGGAGACCTTCCAGGAGACCTTCCAGATGTTCTTCTGGACAAAGCCATGGTGGTGGGGCCAAGGTAGAGGCGGTTAGAGGCCAAGAGGGGAGGGCAGTTGTGGGTGATCAGGCTGGTGGGGGGAGGGGCTGTTGGGGGTAAGCAGATCAGCAGGGGGGCCATGTGGGGGCAAGCAGGCCGTCAGTGGGGGTCAGTTGGAGGTGATCAGGACAGCGGGGGTGGGGGGCAGTTTGGAGTGAGCAGGCCAGCAGGGGACAGTTGGGGATGAGCAGGCCAGTGGGAAGGGAAGGAGGGACAAGCAGGCCAGCAGGGGGGGAAGTTTGTGGTGATCAGGTTCATGGGGGTCATGTGGGTGCAAGCAGGCCAGCAGCGGGGGGCGAGGGGAGGTCAGTTGGGGTCGAGCAGGCCGGCAGGCAGAGTGATTAGAGGCAACGAGGCAGGCAGGCAGGCAGGTGAGCGGTTAGGAGCCAGCAGTCCCAGATTGCGAGAGGGATGTGTGACTGCTGTAAACTGGCAGTAGGACATCCTTCGAGGGGTCCCAAATTGGAGAGGGTGCAGGCCAGGCTGAGGAACACACTGTCCCCCGTGCATGAATTTCATGCACCGGGCCACTAGTAAAAATATAAACAAACAGAAAAAAACAAAGATAACATGCTAAAGACCACAAATTTATTATATGGCAAAAGTCAAGATTCAAAAATATCTCCCCTACTAGCAGAATTAGGTGGGAAATTAACAAAGTAGAATTTAATAGGATGCAAAATAAAGTCTCATACTAGGGCTTTAAAAAAAAAAAAAAACCTGCACAACAGGATAACCTAGTTTAAGACCAGTGCATCTACAAAAACACATTTTCGTTTATTGCAAGCTCAACAAGAGGCAGCAGTCTGAAACAGTGGTCCCAAAAAGCTAATGCAATTCTAAGTTGCATTAAGAGAAGACAATGTCCTCTTCACAAATAATATCATCCTGGGGACCATACTCAGTTCTGGGAATCACATTTTAAAAGAATCAATAACTGAACTGTGTGTTGGGAGAAGGGTGGGATCTAGCCTAGGGAATATTCTGCACAAAAGCTAGTGAAGGAACTGGGGATGTTTAAACTGTTTTATTTTGTTTTTCATCTCATCTGTAAAGAGGATATGCTGCATAATGGAAAAGGGAGTGGACTAGGAATGGCAAATGGGTTTCCTTTCCTGAGCCAGTTCTAATCAACTGGTAGTGACTCCCAGGACGTGGTGCTGAGAAAGATTCTGAGAGTAGAAAGGAGGGAGTGAGGGCAGAGAGAGAGACACCAACTGGTTGCCTCCCACATTATCCCAATCTGGGGATTAGAGGAGTAGAGGAGCAAACTGCAACCAAAGTAGGTACCTCTGACTGGGAATTGAACCCAGGACCCTTGGGTATGCTGCAATTCTCTAACCACTGAACAACACCCGCAAGGCTTCAGTGCATCTTAGTTCTTATACCATTCTCTGGCTATGGTTTTATTACCGTGTTAACATAAGAAACATTCAAACCTGTAAAGAATTTTGTGTTTATTTGAGCAAACTGTCGACAAGTGCCTGGAAGCAGTACCTCAATGGATTGGGAAAGTGCTCTGGAGAGTGGTGGGTTTTCTTCTATTTTTATACATTACAACCAAAGGAGGAGACATAGGTAGGTTACAAGAAATTCATTGGTGATAGATTAGAGAGGCGGGAGAAACCAAAGGGGTCTTGGGGGTGAGGGAGAGAACCTGTGGGACTGGATAAAAAATAAAATGATAGACACATACTTAGAAGGGTGTAGGATAGCCAACAGTCAACAATTAACATGAGAACAATGAAGGAATTAGTGGTAACTGTCTGGGAGCCCACGCACATTAGGTTGTGCCACAAGGGGCCCAGAAAAAGGGAAGTTACAAGTTACCCAGATATTTCAAGGGTATCCTAGCTAATAAAAGACAAAAGGGTAATTAACCGTACCTCCGCTATGCTTCCCATTGGCTAATCAGGGCGATATGCAAATTAACTGCCAACAAAGATGGCGGTTAATTTGCATACATAGGCACAATGATGGGAGGCGAAAGGGGAAGGACAGAGGAAGCTGCCTGACGCTGACAGTGATCGGAAACCCAGGCAGCAGGCAAGAGCCGGGTGGCAGGGCAAAGGTGGAGAACCTGGGCCGCCTTTGCCCTGCATGAACTATGCAGCTGGGACAGGGGTTTGCGGCCGCTGGGAGCAGGGCGGGAACTTCCCAGGGTTTGCATCAGGCAGCCGGGAGAGGGGCGAGAACTATGCAGCCAGGAGAGGGGCACCAGGTGGCTGGGAGCAGGGCGGGAACTTCCCTGGGTTTGCAGCAGGCAGCTGGGAGCGGGGCGGGAACTTCTGCCGCATTGTCATGGCAATGCGGCAGAAGTTCCCGCCTCGTAGCTGCTTGCTCATTCACTTACTCGCTCATTCATTCACTCATTCACTCACCCATTATTCACTCACTCACTCACTCACTCAGCAAACCCTCTCAGGTCCCTGGCACCAGGCCAGGCACTGAAGTTGAAGCAGGATAAGACAGAGCAATGTCCTCAAGATGTTAGTAATTCAGTAGGGCGAAGCAGGCACATGAACAAGGCAGTTGTACGCACAGATGCAGTGTACTGGGTTCAGTGAGAGCAGTAACTAATGCCGACTTTGTTCTCTTGATACAATGGGGCCTCGGGAGCCAGGCCACCCCAAGCCTGTAGGCCTGTGCCTAGGCCAGGAGTGGCTGGGGTCCAGGAACATGACAGAAGGCGCAGGTCGGGCTGAGGGGTCTGACCCCACCCCTCACCCTCACCCCCGAGTGCACAAATTTTTGTGCACCGGGCTACTAGTCTATCTATATAAAAGACTAATATGCTAAGTGTCCTGCCGTCAGGGTAATACGTTATGTCGCAATGCCCAGCTTCCTCTCCCTAGCAACTAGCCTCCTAGAAGTTTCTTCAGCCCAGGAACACAAGTTGCTTTATAGCCAGGTAGAAACATTCACAGTTAACCAAATGTCTATGAAGTATTTTCCTGTGCCTCATCTCATTTGATCCTCACACAAGTCATGGAGTAGGTAGATCGGAGACTTGGTAGAATCCTATTTTCTTTTCATTAAACAGAAAATGAAGATTTAGAAAGTTTAGAAACTCGACCCAACTGAAAAGAATTGAGAAATGGTGGGCCCTCACCGACCCCCCTCCACCCCCCCCCCCTTCCCCCGCTCAAAAAGAAATAAAGAAAAGAAATGGTGGACCTTAAAAATGACTTCAGGTTTTTTCACTGCACAAAATATAGTCAAACACTGCTGCAAATTAAATATTTTACCCTTTGTTCTCCCTGCGTGATCTACAATAATAATGTGCTTCTTCGTGTTGATATTTACTGCTCTGTTGCTGACAATTACCTGAAAAAGAAGTTGGAGTGCTTCACTGGGCTGGAAAAAGTTTAGCTAAATCAGAAAGCAGCTCTAATTAACAAGTTTGTTTTATATCTATAAAAGGGTAAGTTCACTCGCACATGGGTGATACATATAAAGCTCTCATTGGCAGCAATCACATGCATTTCAATCTGTCATTGTCGATCATGAATTTGGTTGACACTTCTATTATTGAGAAAGGGTGAACAGGGATATTAAAATATTTCTTCTAATTAATTTCCTTTCAATGTGCACAAATTCATGCACCAGGCCTCTAGTGTTATTATAGATGCAAAAAGACAGATAGGCTCAGTGAAGATACTGTCCTAGAATGTAACTACCCACTATTACTGCTTTTGGTTAAAGTTTAATTTCCGATCGTCCTTTGTGGTTACTTCAGGTCTTTGAGTTTGCAAGACCATCATACAGGCCTTCCCTGAGCTTGTCAGGTTACCATGTGGCCCCTTTCACCCACAGCATCTTGGTAAGCCAGCTTACCTTTATCTTCCTCGGTATGCACAAGAGTGGGTACTTGCCATGGCCTGTGTTGCTCGGTGGTTAGAGCATCAACCTGAGCAGCAGAGTCACCTATTGGATTCCTGGCCAAGGGCACATACCTGGGTTGCAAGCCCAAGCCCACAGTGGGGTGGAATGGGGGTGCTGCAGGAGGCAACCTATAGATGTCTCTTTTACATTGGTGTTTTTCTGACTCCCCCCCCCCCTGCCACCCCCCTTCCTTCCAGTCTCTAAAATCAATGGAAAATATGTCCTTACTCCTTGGGAGAGGTACAAAGAAAACCAAAAACCAAAAAACGATAAAAAGGTAGATACTTAAAGTTTAGCTCACTGATTTTCAACCAGTGACTTTTGCCTCTCCAAGAACATCAGGCAATGTCTGAGACATTCAATAACGTCAGAACTGGTAAGAGGCGCTGCATTTAGTGGGCAGAGAGGCCAGGGATGCTGCTAATCACCCGGCGGTGCACAAGACGGAGCTCCCTACAAAGGGTTTTCGGGTCCCAAAAGGCAACAGTGCCGCGGTTACTGCGTGACTTAATGAAAGGCAAAATAAGCAAAGCCCGAGCTGGCGGAGCTCGCTGGGTGCAATGCCTGGGCTGTGATGGGACCAGCTGGCCAGGGGATAGCCAGGTTGGGTCCAGCGCCCTAGGCCCAACAGGAGGAAGACACAGGGTTAACACCCAGATCCCGCAGGCCCCGGATGTGGTGCAGAGCACATGGCTTCTCCTCCAATCCCAGCTCTAGCCCAGAGGTCCTCGCGGGACTCGGAGGCCAAGCTCTCGCGAGAAGTGGGCGGAGCTTCCGGCGGTTGTTGGCATTGACTTGGCTGTAAAGCTCTGGGTTCCGGGATTCCTGGATTCCCGGATTCCCGTGCTGGGCTGGCTGGGTCTCGGGGAGAGGGCGGGATCGGCTGTGAGGCCCCCACCCGCCGCGAGGTGCCTCCACTTCCAGGGCCGCGGGTTTCACAGCCTCGCTCCGTATCTCTACTCTCCAGCCGCTGGTGAGAGTCGCGCCCGGTACACAACCCGCTCACCGTGGCAAGCCGAGGGGAGGAAATGTGTTTATCCGCCATTTCCTAGTTCGAGTGGGCGGGAGAGCCTTGAGGTATACCCGTTCCTCTTGATTCCCGGCCCGCGGTTGGGCTCTGAGGACAGGTGAGGAAAAAGTACCGGGAGCACACGTGAGGAGATGTAGCATCTTGTTTGTTTCCGTTAAAGCACCAACCCGGTGCGCGGGTGAGGAGGCGAACCTTCTTGCTTGTTGTCCTGCAAGCGCCGTCCCCGCTGGGCTTTCGTGCTTTCCCGCTTTCCCGCAGGTCAGCCACTGTTCCGTCTTCAGAAATTCCCGTGCCCTCTGCCTGCCTGGTAACCGTTGGCATCTTCTCTTCCAGCTCACCGTGCCCCCCAAATATGACGTGTTGAGTCAAGACGAACTACGCACAAAGCTGTCCCAGACCTTCAAGCGCCGAGGTATCCTGGACTCCCTCAAGGTGTCGGCTTGAGGCATATCTGTTCTGTAACTTTTACAAGTGGAAGCGGTGACAGGGAGTCCGCATTTAAACCCACTGGGTCTTGGTTTTAAAAATAATATGATATGCAGGTGGTATTGGGGAGTGACGCTTTTATGTTTTGTAGAACTCGTTATCCTGGAAAGCATTCTCAAACGGTTGAGAGTTTGCCCGGTCTTCATATTCAAATAGATTTATTGACTGACATTCAGGTAGGAGCGAGTAGCTGTATAAAATGAAAACATTTTAGCAACAAGGCAAGTTTTGTGAAACTGGTTTGTAGGTTCTTGAATTAATACGTGGTTTTGTAATAGTCATGTTTGGATGAAGGATATTGAGACAATATAATAAGCATTGTGTGCTGCTTACAGTACAATAGTCTGGAGAATGACAGCTTTTTTCTTTAAAATATAATGAAAGCTCTGAAGGTTTCACTTGGGCAGCACATACGTATAGTATGAATTAACAGCAAGGAGTAGGGTTACCTCAAATGTGTTTTCATTACTATATACAGTTAGACGTGTATTTTACACTTATCAGGGGAAATACTGAGTTTTTCCTTCTCCCCCCATTGTTTTCGTAACTTAAAAAACAAAACAGAACACTTTATACCTATCTGAAAAACCCATAAAAACATAGAGGAAGAGAGTCTTTTCTGATTCAGCTATTATTGGCACAGTGGTGTGTGTGTGTATTCTTAGTTCACTGTTGTATAGTGAGCATTTTCCTGTGACCCGAAAAGTTCCTTGAAACCCTCCATTTAAGTGTCCCATGATTGGATGTATGGGTAATTTATGTAGCAGTCCCTGGTGAATGTTTAATCTTGGCAGAGAATAATTTACTAATACACTTTACATGTAAAGTAACATCAGGAATAGAATTGGTTTAAATGTGTTTTCATTACTACATATATTTCAGAAGTATATCTGAAATATAAATGCTGAATAGGTTATAACCAGGTCTGTGCATCCTTCAGTTGCATTTCTCATTTTTGCCTAGGTTACGTGGCATTCTTACATTCTTGTATGACTTTATCTATATAGAAAAGGCTAATATGCAAAGTGTTTCCTTGGAGGTTAGCCCAGGAGACCGGGAATTCGATTGCTCGCTATGATGTGCGCTGACCATCGGGGGGTCGCACAGAAAATTGCAGGCAGCGAGCTGGTGTTGGCGGGGTACTGAGGGAGCAAGGAAAGGGGGAAGCAGGAACAGGGGAGGGGGGAACCGCGTGGTGGTGGTGCATGAGGGAGCAGGAAAGCAGGGAACCTGATCAGCCGTGATTGCCAGCCAGGCCTAGGGACCCTACCTATGCACTAATTTCTTGCATCAGGCCTTTAGTCCTGGAAAATAAAAGGCCATAAGCATTTTTTAAAAAATACATTTTATTGATTTTTTAAAGAGAGGAAGGAAGAAGGGTAGAGAGTCAGAAACATCGATAAGAGAGAAACATCGACCAGCTGCCTTCCGCACACCCCCTACCCAGGTACATGCCCTTGACCAGAATCGAACCTGGGACCTTTCAGTTCTCAGGCTGATGCTCTATCCACTGAGCCAAACCGGTTAGGGCCGTGGTCGCCAAACTGTGGCTCGCGAGCCACATGCGGCTCTTTGGCCCCTTGAGTGTGGCTCTTCCTAAGCCTTAGGAGTATCCTAATCTACACTAATAAAAGAGAACAATGGTAATTGGCATATGGCGATACCGTTTTTATTGGCTAATCAGGGCCATATGCAAATTAACTGTCAACAAGATGGCGGCTAACTTGCATATGTAGGCACAATGCAGGGAGGCGAAAGGGAAAGCAGGAAGAAGCCCCCTGCCACTGACAGTGATCGGAAACCCACGGGGGAGCTAAGAGCTGGGGGGCAGCCCTTTGCCCTGCCTCCCAGCCATGATCGGAGAATCAGGCGCCTTTGCCGCCCTGGCCAGTGATAGCAGGAAGTAGGGGTGGAGCCAGCGATGGGAGCTGGGCACGGTCAAAGCTGGTAGTCCCGGGAGCTAGGGGTCCCTTGCTTGGGCCTAAAGCGAAGCCCATGATCGCGGCGCCCCCCCGCTGCCACTGCAGGTCCCCGCTGCCCGGGACAGACACCTAGGCCAGAGGCATTAGGCCTGGGCAGGGGCGGAGCCTGCAACCGTGGGGTGCTGGGGTTCCCCTTCCGAGGCCTGACACCTCTGCCGGAGGCCTCAGGCCTGGTCAAGGGGCCGATCCGGTGATTTGTGATCGGAGGGTGATGAGGGTCAACTCCTCTGGCTGAGGCGTCAGGCCTGGGCGGGGGGTGGAGCAAGCGATCAGAGGGAGATGGGGGTCCCCTGTCCAGGCATGATTCCTGGGCCAGAGGCCTCAGGCCTGGGCGGGGGCCAGAGCCAGTGATCGGGGGGCAATAGGGGTCAACGCCTGAGGGCTCCCAGTATGTGAGAGAGAGCTGGCTGGGCTGAGGGACACTCTCCCCACACACACACACCCAGAGCACGAATTTCGTGCACCGGGCCCCTAGTTACATTACTAACAATGTACCTACCTATATAGTTTAAGTTTAAAAAGTTTGGCTCTCAAAAGAAACTTCAATCGTTGTACTGTTGATATTTGGCTCTGTTGACTAATGAGTTTGCTGACCACTGGGTTAGGGCAAAGCATTTTTTTTAAGGCTCTTTGGCAGAGCATGTGTATTCTTCTCAGTATAAATGTCTTTTGTACTATAGGATTTTTGATGTGTAAGTACTGTTCTGAACTTGTAGTTATATACTCTTGTTCTTTTCAGGTGTAGGATAGAAGATAGAGGTATAGCAACTCTATTTGTTTCCTGCTTGTATAGTATTGATATGAATACGTTGCGTGGATATAGGCAACATAGTCTTGAGCTCTGCTCAATTAATATGTTTCCAGATTATATGCAAAGTAGATTAGGACAATATTCAGTAGTTCAGTTAATTTAGAGGTTTTCTTAAAACTCAAAGGAAAACTAACACATTATAACCTTGAAGAAAATTACCCACTTTGAACCTAAGTTTTCATATTTGTAAAATGTGGGAAAATTACTGTATTTCACAGTGTCTTGAGATGTAAATAATATATATGGAAGTGCATTTTTAAAAATATATTTTTATTGATTTCAGAGAGGAAGGGAGAGGGAGAGAGAGATAGAAAAATGAATGATGAGAGAGAATCATTGATCAGCTGCCTCCTGCACACCCTCAACTGGAGGTGGAGTCCTGCAACCTGGACATGTGCCCTTGACCAGAATCGAAACCAGCACCCAATATTTCTTCCAATATTATTTTCATATTCTTCATCAATCCACAGAGAGTTGAGGAAGCAACAGAATTTTCTCTTACACATGCTATCTGAATCAAAGACTGCTGAAATGGACTCATAGGGAAGATAGTTAGAGTCTTCATGTGTTCTGACTAACCAGCAATTCACTTGGAAGCAGGTGAAAACAGCTTCTCTGGCCAGAATCCATGGGCTGCTTATCTCATAGAGTAAGACAAAGTGTGCAGCAGAGTAGTACTAACTTTTGGCCATGGATCTAAAACAACTCCCCCATCAGACCTGCCTTGAGTGTGACGGGGGGCGGTGCCCCAACCCCCCAATCAGCCCTACCCTGAGCGTGACTGAGGGTGGCATCACAACCTCCCAATCCACCCTGCTTTGTGCATGACAGGGGGCGGCACCCCAACTCCCAAATCAGCCCTGCTCTTAGCTGGACCAGGGACTGCACCTAGGGATTGGGCCTGCCCTCTGCCACCGGGGAGCAGGCCTAAATAAAACAATTCTAATTTGTGTGGCAAATCTGTGTATTCCTAGTGCAGCAAACCTGAAAGTTTGTTCCCATTTGTTGTTTTTTTTTTTCTTTTTTGTCATTGAGCTAGACGCAACTGAGAAAGCAGGTCATTCACGAATTGATGCACCCTGTATTGAGTGGAAGTCCTCCACCATTTCAGTGGAAGGGAGTGCCCTCTTCTTTTTAAAACATATTTTTATTGATTTCAGAGAGGAAGGGAGAGGGAGAGAGAGAGAGAAATATCAATGATGAGAGAGAATCGTTGATTGGCTGCTTCCCGCATGCCCCCCCACTGTGGATTGAGCCCACAACTTGGGCATGTGCCCTTGACTGGAATCGAACCCGGACCCGTCAGTCCCCAGGCCAACGCTCTATTCACTGAGCCAAGCCAGCCAGGGCAGGAGCGCCCTCTTAATAGGCAGGTATACCTGTGTCCCACATGAGAAACCAGAGTCTGCAGAAGTGGGTAATTTGCTTAATGTCACAGGATTTCAAGATGGCAACACAGGGCAGTAAATCTAGATCTCTAAAATGTGCTCTTTAGATAAGAGAAATAAAGAATACATTAATTTTTTTGAAACCTGTTTTAATCCTCAAGTATTAAAACATGTTTACCACTTCTTAATTATTTTAACTATATTCCTACACCATTGCCTTTGAACATATTAGTTACATTTTATCTTAAAGGCAGATATAGCAAACTTTCCATATATTTTTTAAATTGACTTAACATTTTAGAGCAGCTTCATAGCAAAATTGAACAGAACGGAGAGTTTCTGTATGTCTCCTCCTCCTTCATGCACAGCCTTCCCCATGATCAACATTTTTACAGTCAATGAGCCTACATGGTGGCATCATTGTCACCTAAAATCCATAATTAACATTAGGGTGCACTCTTTATGTTGTCCCTATGTTTTAATTCTCTTTCTATTAGCTGTAGTTGTCCAAAAGTTTCTTATTCAGAAGTTTTAAGAAATCTTGAACAGTGTTAGTATTTGAAAAACTTGAAACTTAAATATGCTGTATTTAAGTTTGCCTGAGCAATAGTCAATTACATAGTTACTAGAGGCCGGATGCACAAAAATTTGTGCACTGGCGGGGGTGGGGGGTGCCCCTCAGCCCCACTTGTGTCCTCTCACAGTCTGGGACCCCTCGGGAGATTACGACCTGCTGGCTTAGGCCCACTCCCAGGTGGCAGAGGGCAGGCCCAATCCCTAGATGCCTTCACCGCAGCTCCTGGTCGGGCTCAGAGCAGGGCAGACAGGGGAGTTGGGGTGCCGCCCCCTGTCATGCACAGAGCAGGGCAGATCAGAAAGTTGTGATGCCACCTCCAGTCACGCTCAGGGTAGGGCCGATTGGGGGGTTGGGGCACTGCCCCCTGTCACGCTCAGAGCAGGGCCCATCAGGGGGGTTGGGGCTCCGTACCCTGTCAACACACAGAGCAGGGCCCATCAGGGGGTTAGGGAGCTCCCCCCTGTCATGCACAGAGCAGGGCCGATCGGGGGGTTGGGGAGCTCCCCCCATCATACACAGAGCAGGGCCGATCAGGGGGTTGTGATGCCACCCTCAGTAACGCTCAGGGTAGGGCCGATTGGGGGGTTGGGGTGCTGCCCCCTGTCACACTCAGGGCAGGGCTGATGGAGAGGTTGCGGCTCCACCCCGTCACACGCAGAGCAGGGCCCATGTGGGGGTTGGGGCGCTGTAACTGTCACACTCAGGGCAGGGCCAATGGGGAGGTTATGGCTCTACCCTGCCACACACAGATTAGGGCCCTGCTCTGTGCGTGATAGTGGGCAGCGCCCAAACCCCCTGATTGTCCCGGCTCTGTGTGTGACGGGGTGGCGCCGCAACTTCCCCATCAGACCTGCCTTGAGTGTGACGGGGGGCGGTGCCCCAACCCCCCAATCGGCCCTGCTCTGAGCAGGACCAGGGACTGCACCTAGGGATTGGGCCTGCCCTCTGCCACCCGGGAGCAGGCCTAAGCCAGCAGGTTGTTATTTCCCGAGGGGTCCCAGACTGCGAGACGGCACAGGCCGGGCTGAGGCATCCCCTCTTCCCCTCCCTCCCCCGAGTGCAGAAATTTTTGTGCACCGGGCCTCTAGTACTAATATAAGGGTAATATGCTAATCAGACTGGATGTCTTCCAGACATCCTTCTGGACAAAGCCATGTTGGTGAGGGCCGAGGCAGAGGCAATTAGGGGCAATCAGGCAAGCAGGGGAGAGCAGTTGGGGCAATCAGGCAGGCAGGTGAGCGGATAGGAGCCAGCGGTTCCAGATTGGGAGATGGATATTGGACTGCCGGTTTAGACCCATTCCTGGCAGTTGGACATTCCCCGAGGGGTCCTGATTTGGAGAGGGTGCAGGCCAGGCTGAGGGATCCTCCCTCCCCACTCCCTTACCCCACTCTTTCCCCCTACCCCGTGCATGAATTTTGTGCACCGGGCCTCTAGTATTATATATTTAAAGGAATTAATCGTGAAGAACATAGTTAATTAAGCACCTGTTGATTGAGATTTTGTTGTTTTATTGTTTGGGTTTTGCCATTAGAAGCGGTGTGCAGTGTACACTCTTTGTTTCCCTGTGGAAGTGTAGCTGTGTGAATTCCTAGAGGTGAAAAGACTAGGTTAAAGAACACATGTCTTTTTGAATACACAAACACTAACAAATTTCCCTCCTGAGTGATTGAACCTGCCGACTTCCCTGCTTTCTTGCCAGCACTTCAAGTATGATGAGAGTTTTAATCTTAGCAGTCTTATTGGGAAAATAGGACCTCTTTGTTTTAGTATTAATTTGCATTTTCTTAGGATTTTGTTTATCGACATTAAATTGTCTTACTGATTTATTAGATCTCTTTAATATTATGAAAGTTAGTGTGCTTTCTCCTCATTATAGCAAATATTTTCTTCCAGTGTGTCATTTGTCTTTTGACTTTATTTCATGCCATATATAAGTTCTTAATTTTTATGTTATTAAATATTTCTCTTTATCACTTCTAGATTTTTGTATCATGCTTGGGAAGGACTTCCTTCAGAAATTATTCTTAAGAGATACATAACGTACAACAGGATAATGTCATAAATCCAAAATTTATAAAGTGACTGAGTAATGGTTGAATGAAAGTTGTGAGACAAAACTGTACATTGTGTTTTTTAGGTTTTCTCGTGGAGTTTTTAAAAGAAATGGCAGAATATCATCAAGCTAAAGAGACTTGTGACATGGACCCTCAGACAAGTGCAATTTTGCCTAGCAAAGACTCTCTTGGTAATTTCAGGCTTTTTTCCTGATTCCAGGTTTCTATTTTCTTTTTGAATGAAGAAAAAGATCTGCTTTCCTATGTTGTGTGTGTTCCTAAACTGTGTGCAGGTGGAGTGCTCATTTCCCATTGTGTCAGCACAGTCCTATCTTCAGTGCTGCCCCTCCCTCTGTGATCACCAGGTGGATGCAAAGGCCCATGTTCTTGTTTGTTGGGTCAACCCCTCAACTGGGAGGCTCTTCCCTGTGACTCATCTAACTTTATCGTATAGCCATTAACGTGAGAAGATCCTAGACTATTTGCATTGCGGAAAACTAGAGAAGTCAGTGGCCCGTCACTTCATGTTATAGTTGAGGAAACCAAGGTCACCAGATGAAGGAAAAGTGATACTGGAGTCCAAGTTTTCTGGTCCATGATCCAGATCCTTTTCCATGGGACAGCCTTTCTACATACAGTACCATCCTGCCTTTAGGCGTATGCTCAGAAGGGAAACAGGTGGCTAAAATGCTGTGATTAATCCTGGCTCCTCCTTACTCATTAAAAGCAATAACTTGTTAGACAATAAATTCAAATATCTTAATCTGATTCTGCCAGTCTTTTTTTCCTGTGCATACTTTTTAGTGGGCACTGGTGTTTACATGATTGAGATTGCACTCTCGTGTGGGTTTTGCACTCTGTTAATGTTTGATTCTAATCCACATTTGGTTTGAGGGCTTCGGGTCTGCTGCAGAGAGCACTGGAATGAGAGAAATAGCAGACCTGGCTTTTGTCCCAGTTATGCCATTGTGTAGTTGCTAAGCCCTCTGGGAGTCACCTACACTGTGTGGGCACCTGTGTCCTCTGTAAAATGGAAGACTTAAAACTAAGAATCTCTGATTCATTTTAAGATCAGTGTTTTGAACATGTGACTCAGCTTTCACCAAAGACCATAAAAGAACTCTTTGGCACTTGGAGACTGGAAAAAGATGCCATTGTTTTCTGACCTACCTTTTGCTTTCTTTTCCCCTGACTTTTATGATGGAAATTTTCCAGCATTCAAAAAAGTTGAAAGTTTTACAGTTCACCAGTAAGTTTGTATTATGTTTGCTTGATCACTTTCTGTTCATCCAGTAATCTATCTCAATTTTTTGAATTGTTTCAGAGTAAATTGCAGATGCCCCCTGTCCGTATCCCTGTACTCTTTGCTTTTGAACAGACTTCTTGCTCACCTACCCTGAGTCCTCTGCCCTGTTTGTGTTTTTTTAATAGCTGAGAAGCTTCAACATATTGATGATCAGTTTTCAGGTGCTTACCCTCAGCATCCAACATTAGGAACTTTAGAAATAAAGTTAAATGAATATAAGAGAGAACTAGAACAGCAGCTTCAGGCAGAAATGCTTGAAAGGGTAAGTTTATCTTGTTGATGTTAACAAAAGTGGTATTTTTGCTTATCTTTTCATTCTTAATCTTAGGTATATAGGAAAATATCTAGAATCTTTAATAAACTAGAGGCCCAGTGCATGTGTAGGTTCCCTAGTAGCTACCTGCTGGTGGGGCCTCCCTTTCCCTGGCCACCTGCTGCCAGGTGGGGCTGGTCTCAGGGGACGGGCTGCAGGTGGTTGGCCAGCCCCGCCCCTGCTTGAACTCCCGGTGAAGGGGACAATTTGCATATATGGCTTTTATTATATAGTTAATATGATATATACTCTTGTGCATGTTATTATTTTTCTTTCCACTTGCTGTTGTTTCTTTTTGCCTTTTGAATGAGTTTTACAGGAACAGTTAATGAGACCAAAGATGAATTAAACTATAAATATAGGGTGTCCCAAAAATATATAAACACACCTTGAATAATTATAAAGGCAGTGTATATTAAACAACATTTTCACAATTGAGCTATCGGCTGTTAGAGTGTGTATACATTTTGGGGGGGATACCCTGTATAATTAATGAATATTGAACTTAAACATGGAGAATTTGTTACTAATTGTTTAGTATTATTATTTACAATGATTTGTAGTCAATTTGCAGTTGAAGCATTTTAAAAATACTGAAGTAGTACAAATTAAAATGGAAGAGAAAGGAAAGTCTGAGGAGTTAGCGGTTTGGGAATGATGTTGGAGAGCTTGTCAAGCAAGATCGAAAGCCTTCTTGGGAAAAGATGTTCCTTGAGAGAATTCAAAAGCACCAGAAGGCAATATTTTAAAATCATTTACTGGATGGCTCCTTCCTGCAGCTGCTTGTAGATTTGCTAAAAGTCCAGGGGTGAGATGAGACATTTGCTGGAACACTTGAGGACCTAGAGCAGTGATGGTGAACGTTTTGAGCTTGGCGTGTCAAAAATTTTGAAAAACCCTAACTTAACTCTGGTGCCATGTCACATATAGAAATATTCATATATTTTTTTTGATATTTGCAACCATAATAAAAAAAGATTTATATTTTTGATATTTATTTTATATATTTAAATGCCATTTAACAAAGAAAAATCAACCAAAAAATATGTATAAAATGAACAAAAACAGAAAAACAATGTACATTTAAGAAAAAATAATAATAAAAACAATGATAATCATTACCATTTGCAACGTCATGGATGGAACTGGAGAGCATTATGCTAAGTGAAATAAGCCAGTCAATGAAGGAAAAATACCACATGATCTCACTCATTCATGGATAATAGAGACCATTATAAACTTTTGAACAATAATAGATACAGAGGCAGGCCTGCCTCAAACAGATTGTCAAACTGCAGCGGGAAGGCCGGGGAGGGTTGGGGGGCAGGAGGTAGGGGGGTAAGAGATCAACTAAAGGACTTGTATGCATGCATATAAGCATAACCAGTGGACATAAGACATTGGGGGATAGGGGAGGCTAGGGGACTGTCTAGGGCGGGGGAATAAAGTGGACACATATGTAATACCCTTTGTAATACTTGAAGCAATAAATTAAAATAAATAAATTAAAATAAATAAATAAATAAATAAAATATTAAAAAAAAAACCAATGATAATCAAATGGTACGAAAACTAGAAATTAGTGACTTTTTTGGTGCTGAAGTTTGTCTGCTATTTCTTCGATTGCAGGTTCATACTTGGTGCACTTCAAAGCCAAGCAAGCGCCACTAACATCATGTTAGCCGGTTCCTTTTGTTCATTTTAATATTATTTAATGCTGAGAACAAAGTCTCACAAAAATATGTTGATGAAAAAATTGTTAGCAAAGCCATCGCTAGATTTTTTATATTGCTAAAAGTGTCAGGAACTCTGTTCCAAGCACTGAAAATTTCTTCTTCATAGTTGCACTCTTCATGTTTCAAAGGATTTCGTTCCAGATTTTCAAGTTTCGACCTTAAGTCGACAAACACGAGTCCAAATGCTACCTTGAAAATCTGCAAGTTGCATCTCTAAATCATCAATTTGCATCCATTGGAAATTATTCAATTCCAAAGTACTGTAAACTACATCCAGATACTTAATTATTTTAATGGTCTGTTCTAGGCTTCTAAATTGGTTGAATCTTTCACTGAACTGTTCAAAGAACGTGTTTACTATATTCTGGTACATAAGTATAGACTCCATTACACTTGTAGTAGCCTTCTCGAAATACTTTTTCATCTGAGGAAAATACGAGTTTTAGTTTCAATATCTCGCTTGAAAATTTTAAGTTTACTTTCAAAAGATTTGATGTATCCAAACATAACGTCAATATTTTTGCCAAAACCTTGTAATTTTAAGTTCAGTTCATTCATATGAACAGAGAGATCTGTAAAAAACATCAAATTGCCGACCCACTTATGATCATTGATCTGAGGAAAGTTTGCCAGATCCTTATTCTCAATAAATACCATAATTTCTTCAAAGCACTCCACAAATCGCTCAAGTAGTTTTCCTCGACTTAGCCATCTCACACGATTGAACATCAGTAGTCCACTGTAGGTTGAATCAACTTCCTGTAAAAGTACAGAAAATTCTCGCTTGTGAAGGGGTCGAGAAGCTATAAAATTCACAATTTTTGTTACAGCTGACATTAAATCATTCAATTCAGAGAATCCCGATTTGGCACACAACACCTCCTGATGGATAATGCAATGAAAAGGTGCAAGTGGATGTCTAATAGCTTCCATAAACAATTTCAGGAATCCCACTTTTTTCCCACCATCTTTGGTGCCCCGTCTGTCGTGACTGACACAATTTTAGAGATATCAAGGTTTAGGACACTGAATGTTTTTATAACAACTTTACATATTTGGTTTCCTGATGTACTCATTGGCTCTTATTCTAACTTTATCAACTCTTCTCTCATAGTGAGACCATCAGAATATCTAGCAATAATGGCTAACCGAGCATATGATGTGACATCAGTAGTTTCATCAAGAGAAATCAAAAAATATTTACATCTATTTAAGTCTTTTTTTAATTGACTTTGTACGTTTTTGTCAAGATCTGTTATTCTACCTTTTTTTTTAAATTAAATCTTTATTGTTCAGATTATTACAGTTGTTCCTCTATTTTCCCCCCATAGCTCCCTGCCACCCAGTTCCCACCCCACCCTCTGCCCTTACCCCCACCCCCTACTGTCCTCACCCATAGGTGTATGATTTTTTTTTCTATGTCCCTGATTCTATTATGATCACCAGATTATTTATTCACTTGATTCTTAGATTCACTTGTTGATAGATGCATGTTTGTTGTTCATAATTTGTATCTTTACCTTTTTCTTCTTCTTCCTCTTCTTAAAGGATACCTTTCAGCATTTCATATAATCCTGGTTTGGTGGTGATGAACTCCTTTAGCTTTTCCTTATCTGTGAAGCTCTTTATCTGACCTTCAGTTCTGAATGATAGCTTTGCTGGATAAAGTAATCTTGGTTGTAGGTTCTTGGTATTCATCACTTTGAGTATTTCTTGCCACTCCCTTCTGGCCTGCAAAGTTTCTGTTGAGAAATGAGCTGACAGTCGTATGGGTATTCCCTTCTAGGTAACTGAGTTTCTTTCTCTTGCTGCTTTTAAGATTCTCTCTTTGTCTTTTGCTCTTGGCATTTTAATTATGATGTGTCTTGGTGTGGTCCCCTTTGGATTCCTTTTGTTTGGGGTTCTCTGCGCTTCCTGGACCTGTAAGACTATTTCTTTCACCAGGTGGGGGAAGTTTTCTGTCATTATTTCTTCAAATAGGTTTTCAATATCTTGCGCTCTCTCATCTTCTGGCACCCCTATAATTCTGATGTTGGTACGCTTGAAGCTGTCCCAGAGGCTCCTTACACTATCTTCATATTTTCGGATTCTTTTTTCTTTTTGCTTTTCCAGTTGGGTGTTCTTTGCTTCTTTGCATTTCGAATCTTTGACTTGATTCTTGCGCTCCTCTGGTCTGCTGTTGGGTGTCTGTATAGTATTCTTTATTTCAGTCAGTGTATGCTTAATTTCTAGTTGGTTCTTTATCACAACATCGAGGGTCTCATTAGATTTCTTGAGGATCTCACTACATTTATCGGCGGTCTCACCAGTCTTTTCGAGGGCCTTACTAAGTTTATCGGCAGCTTCTAGACAGTTCTTGAGAGACCTTAAAAGTGTGGTTTTGAGCTCTATATCTTCCATTTCTGACATTTGCGTCCTATTTCTTTGTCTCCGCATTTTTTTATCTTTTCTTGGTGCATCCCCTAGTGGTCTTTGTGTGCAGTCTTGTTGTAGTTACGCCTTGATTGTTGTCGGCAATACTGGGGGTGATTTGGCCTCCAGGCTAACTGGCTATGAGAGCTATTCTGCCTTTGATAGTATTTCTACTGAGTGGTAACTTAGAAATTCTTTTAATAACATCATCTTTTTTTTCATATCGTGAAATAGAGCTGGTGCACCTCTTAGAAATGTTTCCTTACTAAATTCTCCGTCACTGAGGGCTTTTTCAATGCTGAGCTATGGAGAGAGCAATATAGTAACTTGCTGATATTAAATTTGTAGAGCATCTTACAAATTTAATGATGGAATTTGATTGACTTTTATAGAGGTGTAGCTGCCTAGAAATGCATTCCTTCCTCTCATCAATACTTTTTTTCAAGAACTGACAATGATTAGTTTCAAAATGTCTCTTTACATTCCACGTTCTGCTTACTACTGTTTCATTAAACAGTATGCACAATGAATTGTTGTTTCTGTTGACAATCCCGTACATCTCGGTGCATATGTCTTGAAAGGGTCGGCTACTGCTACTTCCACTTCCCTTATCATTCAATCTTGCTTTTTTATTTTTTTGATTCTCCATCACAAGGCTGCAAAAATGAATATAAATGACGGCATTTTTTACAAAAGGTTGATAGTTTTCTTACCTATTAACTTTTTGCAGTGTTGTTGCACTGACTCCTGGTGCAAAACAATTCAAAAATAGTATGTATAACCAACAAATATATGGTGCTGTAATCAATTATCTGACACGCCGAATGTCTCGTCGAGCACTGTTGCACTGTATATCTTTTTCTTTTCTTTTTCTTTTTTTTATTAGTTAAGGTATTACAAATGTGTCCTCTTCCCCCCCATTAACCCCCAACCTCCCCAACCTCCCCGCACACTCGTGCTCCCATCCCCCTGTTGTCCATGTCCATTGGTTTGGCTTATATACATGTATACAAGTCCTTCGGTTGATCTCTTCACCTTACCCCCGCCCTCCCCTACTTTCCTTCTGGGGATTGATAGCCTGATTGCTGTTTCTCAGTCTTTGGATCTGTCCCTTTTCATCAGTCTATGTTGTTCTCTATAATCCACAAATGAGTGAGATCATGTGGTATTTATCTTTCTCTGACTGACTTATTTCACTTAGCATAATGCTCTCCAGTTCCACCCATGCTGTTGCAAAAAGCAAGAGTTCCTTCTTTTTTACCGCAGCATAGTTTTCCATTGTGTATATGTACCACAGTTTTCTAATCCACTCATCTGCTGATGGGCTCTTAGGCTGTTTCCAAATCTTAGCTATGGTGAATTGTGCTGCTATGAACATAGGGGTGCATATATCCTTTCTGATTGGTGTTTCTGGTTTCTTGGGATATATTCCTACTAGTGGGATCACTGGGTCAAATGGGAGTTCCATTTTTAGTTTTTTGAGGTGGCTACATACTGTTCTCCACAGTGGCTGCACCAGTCTGTATTCCCACCAGCAGTGCAGAAGGGTTCCTTTTTCTCCACATCCTCTCCAACACTTGTTTGTTGATTTTTTGATGATAGCCATTCTGACAGGTGTGAGATGATAATGCGTTGTCGTTTTGATTTGTATCTCTCCTATAATTAGTGACTTTGAGCATGTTTTCATATGTCTTTCGGCCTTCTGTATGTCCTCTTTCGAAAAGTGTCTATCTAGGTCCGTTGCCCATTTTTTGATTGGATTGTTTATCTTCCTTTTGTTAAGTTTCATGAGACCCCTGTAAATGTTGGAAATTAAACCCCTGTCGGTGGTATCATTGGCAAATATGTTCTCCCATACAGTGGGTCTTCTTGTTGTTTTGTTGATGGTTTCCGTTGCTGTGCAAAAGCTTTTTATTTTGATGTAGTCCCATTTGTTTATTTCCTCTTTAGTTTCCATTGCCCTAGGAGCATTATCAGAGAGGAAATTCCTTGGGCATATGTTTGCAATTTCGCTGCCTGTGGATTCCTCTAGTATTTTTATGGTTTCCCATCTTACATTGAAGTTTTTATCCATTTTGAGTTTAATTTTGTGTATGGTGTGAGTTGGTGGTCTAGTTTCATCTTTTTGCATGTATCTGTCTAATTTTCCCAACAGCATTTATTGAAGAGACTGTCTTGACCCCATTGTATGCTCTTGCCTCCTTTGTCGAATATTAATTGGGCATAGTGGTTTGTGTCGATTTCTGGGGTCTCTATTCTATTCCATTGACCTATATGTCTGTTCTTGTGCCAGTACCAAGCTGTTTTAAGAACAGTGGCTTTAGCCGAAACCGGTTTGGCTCAGTGGATAGAGCGGCGGCCTGCGGACTGAAGGGTCCCAGGTTCGATTCCGGTCAAGGGCATGTACCTGGGTTGCGGGCACATCCCCAGTGGGAAATGTGCAGGAGGCAGCTGATCGATGTTTCTCTCTCATTGATGTTTCTAACTCTCTATCTCTCTCCCTTCCTCTCTGTAAAAAATCAATAAAATATATTTAAAAAAAAAAAAAGAACAGTGGCTTTGTAATACAGTTTGATATCTGGTATTGAGATCCCACCTACTTTGTTCTCCTTTTTTTAAAAAATATATTTTATTGATTTTTTTACAGAGAGTAAGGGAGAGAGATAGAGAGTTAGAAACATCCATGAGAGAGAAACATCGATCAGCTGCCTCCTGCACATCTCCTACTGGGGATATGCCCGCAACCCAGGTACATGCCCTTGACCGGAATCGAACCTGGGACCTTTCAGTCCGCAGGCCGACGCTCTGTCCACTGAGCCATACCGGTGTTGGCTACTTTGTTCTTCTTTATCGGGATTGCTGCACCTATTAGGGATCTTTTTTTTTTTTTTTTATTCCAGATGAATTTTTGGAACGTTCGTTCTAGATTTGTGAAATATGCCATTGGTAATTTAATGGGGATTGCATTGAATATATAGATTTCTTTGGGTAGTATGGACATTTTGATGATGTTGATTCTACCAATCCATGAACACGGTATGTTCTTCCATCTGTTTCTGTCTTCCTCTACCTCTGTTTTCAGTGTCCTGTAGTTTTTTTGCATATAAGTCTTTTACCTCCTTAGTTAAGTTTATTCCTAGGAATTTTAATTTTTTTGGTTCAATGGTAAATGGGATTGCTTTTGTAGTTTCACTCTCAGTAAGTTCACTTTTGGTGTAAAGAAATGCCATGGATTTCTTAGCATTAATTTTGTATCCTGCTACATTGCTGAATTCATTTATTAAGTCTAATAATTTTTTGATGGAGTCTTTTGGGTTCTGTATGTACAGTATCATGTCATCTGCAAATAAGGACAGTTTTACTTCTTCTTTTCCAATCTGGATGCCTCTTATTTCATCTTGTCTGATCGCAATGGCTAGTACTTCCAGTACTGTATTGAACTGGAGTGGTGAGAGGGGGCATCCCTGTCTTGTTCCTGATTTTAAGGGGAATGATTTTAGTTCTTGCCCATTGATTATGATGTTGGCTATTGGTTTGTCATATATGGCTTTTATTATGTTGAGGTATGATCCCTCAATTCCTATCTTGCTGAGAGTTTTTATCAAGAAAGAGTGTTGGATTTAGTCAAATGCTTTTTCCGCATCAATTGATATGATTATACGTTTTTTTTCTCTCAATTTGTTTACGTGATGTATCACATTTATTGATTTGCGGATATTGTACCATCCTTGCATCCCTGGGATAAATCCTACTTAGTCATGGTGTATGATCTTTTTGATGTACTGCTGGATCCGATTTGCTAGGATTTTGTTGAGGATCTTGGCATCTATGTTCATGAGGGATATTGGCCTATAATTCTCTTTCATTGTGTTGTCTTTATCTGGTTTTGGTGTTAGGGTGATGCTGGCTTCATAGAATGAGATGGGAAGTGTTCCTTCCTCTTGGATCTTTTGACATAGTCTGAGGAGGATAGGTTTTAGGTCTTCCTTGAATGCTTGGTAAAACTCCCCTGTGAAGCCGTCTGTCCCCGGGCTTTTGTTTGCTGGAAGCTTTTTGATTACTGCTTCGATTTCCTCCATAGTTATTGGCCTATTGAAATTTTTAGATTCTTCCTGATTAAGTTTTGGAATGTTGTATTTTTCTAGGAATATGTCCATTTTCTCCAGGTTGTCTAGTGTGTTGGAGTAGAGTTCATAGTATTTTCTAACAATCCTTTGTATTTCTATGGGGTCTGTTGTTATTTCTCCTATTTCATTCCTGATTTTGTTTACTTGGGTCCTCTCTCTTTGTTTCTTGGTGAGCCTGGCTAGAGGTGTATCAATCTTGTTTATCCTTTCAAAGAACCAGATCTTGTTTTTGTTGATCTTTTGTATTGTTTTTTTTGGTCTCTGTGTTGTTTATCTCCGCTCTGATCTTTGTTATTTCCTTCCTTCTGCTTAGAGTGGGCTTTTTTTGTTGCTCTCTTTCTAACTCTTTGCGTTGTAGAGTTAGGTCATTTATTCTCATTGTTTCTTGTTTCTTGCAGTAGGCTTGTAGAGCTGTGAACTTCCCTCTCAAGAGTGCTTTCACTGTGTCCCATAGGTTTTGGATTGTTGTGTTTTCATTTTTGTTTGTTGCCATGATGTTTTTTATTTCTTCTTTGATCTCTCTGGTAACCCAGTCGTTGCTTAATAGCATGCTATTTAGTCTCCATGTGTTTGATTTTCTTGGATTGTTTTTGTTGTAGTTGATTTCCAGTTTTATGCGTTTGTGGTCTGAGAAGATGCTGGATATGATTTCAATTTTCTTGAATTTGAAGAGACTTTATCTGTGACCCAGTACATGCTCTATCTTTGAAGATGACAAATGTGCAGTTGAGGAGAATGTATATTCTGTGGCTTTGGGGTGAAATGTTCTGAAGATGTCAATTAATTCCATCTGATCTAGTGAGTCATTTAGGTTTGATGTTTCTTTGCTGAGTTTTTGTTTAGAGGATTTGTCCAATGGTGATAATGGGGTGTTAAGGTCCCCTACTATGATTGTATTGCTGTCAATCTCTCCCTTGATCTCCTCCAGAAGTTTTCTTACATATTTGGGTATTCCTATATTGGGTGCATATATATTTACCAGAGTTATTTCTTCTTGTTGGACTCCTCCGTTTAGTATTATGAAGTGGCCTTCTTTATCTCTTTTTATGTCCTTCACTTTGAGATCTAATTTGTTAGATATAAGTATTGCTACCCCGGTTTTTTTTTCACTTCCATTGGCCTAAAAAACCTTTTTCCATTACTTCACCATCAGTCTGTGGGCGTCTTTTTTTCTGAGGTGGGTTTCCTGTAGACAGCAGATATATGGGTCATGTTTTCTTATCCACTCATTTACCCTATGCATTTTTACTGGGGCATTTAATCCATTTACATTTAAAGTTATTATTTATAGAAACTTGTTAGTCACCATTTTTTATCTTTACCGCTGCATTCCTTCTTTGTTTCCTATTTTTTCTTTTTTCAGCAGACCCTTTAGCATTTCTTGCATTGCTGGTTCGGTTGTAATAAACTCCCGTAGACCGTTTTTGTCTGTGAAGCTCCTGATTTGACCCTCAATTTTGATTGATAGCCTCGCTGGGTACAGTATTCTTGGATTCAGACCCTTCCTTTGCATGACTTTGTATATTTCATTCCATTCCTTTCTTGCCTGATGTGTTTCTGTTGAGAAATCGGTCTCTAGTCTGATGGAGGATCCTTTGTAGGTAACTTTCTGTCTCTCTCTGGCTGCTTTTAATATTCTTGCTTTGTCGGTGTTTGCCAATTTAATTATTATGTGCCTTGGTGTCGGTCTTTTTGGGTTCATTTTGTTTGGGACTCTGTGAGCTTCTTGGATTTGTGTGAGTTTTTTCCTTCCCTATCTCAGGGAAATTTTCCCTTATTATTTTTTCAAACAGGTTTTCTATTCCTTGCTCAGTTTTCTCTCCTTCTGGGACCCATGTTATTCGGATGTTGTTTCGTTTAGTGTTGTCCCAGAGTTCTCTTAGGCTCTCCTCATGCTTTTTAATTATTTTTTCTAGAAGCTGTTCTGTTTGGGTATTTTTTCCTACCTTGTCTTCTAGCTCACTGATGTGGTCCTCTGCTTCTTCTAGTCTACTGTTGATGCTTTCTATTGAGTTCTTTATAGCAGTGATGTCATTTTTCATTTCTTCTTGGTTTTTCTTCATTTCCTCTTGGTTCCTACACATATTGGTGAATTTGTCTTCCATTCTTTTCATCCACCTTATGGCCATTTCTCTGAATTCTTTCTTTGACAGGTTGCTTGCCTCCATTGCCTCCATTTCGTTTACTTCCTTTTCTGATGATGCCTGTTTTTCTTTCATATGTGGGTTGGTTCTTTTTTCACCATGATCTCTCTTCTCCAGGTGTTTGGTTATGTAGTTCTCTTTCTGATGCGTTGATTTAAAGGCACAAAATACAACACAAAAAGGCACAACATACAAGGCACTGAAAACAAATGTATTTACGATATTAATAACCCCAAATAAAGGTGACCACTGAGTGAAGAGAATTAGGGGATAAAGAAGAAAAAAGAGAAAAAGATTAAAGAGAAAAAGAAAAAAAGAAAAAGGAATGCCGAAATGAGATTGGGAAAAGGGAGAGAAGAAAGAAGAAAAAAAAGTGAGAGAATGAATTAGAGGTGGGGAAGAGGCTATTTGTATTGGGAGAAAACTCTAATAGAACCACAACTAATCCCAATGAATTCCAGCAGCAGACCCCTGGAGATTAATGCAAACTACAATCAACCACTAATATCAAGCGAGGCAAGGGAAAACAGAAGCACAAAAATAACCAGAGAAAGAAAAAGCAAAACAGAAAAATAAAAATGTAAAACAAAACAATCTCCCAAACAAGCATAAAAAAATATATATATACTCAAAATCAAGCAAACACTAGCAAAACGACAGAGAAAAAAAATTGGATAGTGAAGAACGATAAGAGAGAGGTGTATATGGATTTAGAGCAAGGGATTGGAAATTAGGTATATCAGTACGGTGAAATTTAGACAGTGGGTAAAAAGAATGAATAGGGAAAATCTAAAGCAGGAATAGGGTAAGAGAAACAGGACAACAAAAGGGGAAAAGTGAGGAAGAGTTATGGCTTAAGGGTAAAGGTGAGAGAGAGAGAAATGATGCTAAAGGAACGATGAAAATAGAGTGTAGAACACTAATTCCAAAATAAAATAATGAAAAAAAAATAAAATGACACTTGAAAAAATGGTAAAATGATAGCAATAATACTGGTTAAAAAATGTAATTACAAAGGTAAAATCAGGTGATGAAAAAAAAATAATAATAGGTTCTTTATGAAATGGTGAAAAAAGAATTAAAAAGAAAAAAAGTTAAAAATGTACAGTAGTGAAGGTGCTTCAGATCTTCTACTCTTCTTTTTGTCACGCCTTAGTCCTGCCAGGCATTTAGGAGAGTGTTGAATTTCCCTGCGATACACTGTTCCTCTGTGCTGTAAACCACAGTCCTGATTTTAAGGCAGGTTGTATTTGTTTACCAGACTGCCTTTATTTGTATTTACAGAAGAGACAGTTCGTGGCTCTGCCTCTGGGTGGCAGTGTGTCTGGATTGACCTCCGAGGCTATAAGTCCTCTCTATCCAGTAGTTAGGGTTTATTTTCTCTATGTTACTTGAAACTGGTTTGGGAAAGTCCACTGCCCAGAGCTGGTTCTTTAATCATTACTCCCCGCTCTGTTTCCCAGGCTCCCCAAAATGTCTTTCCCCTACAGGCTCTGTGAATGACCCCACCTGGGGAATCCCATCCACTGGGTTTAATAATCAAACACACGGATCTAAGGGGAACTGTAACAACAAGAGCCTGAGAAGTTGTGTGAATTTGCAAGCCTCCACCTTCCAGGTCTGCGCACTGTCTCCACACACCCACTCGCCCCTGGCACCAAGCACCCGGCAGACTGGGAGAATCCGAGGCTGCTTTTTTGCATCCAGTCTAGCTATGTGCTTATTTTTATCGTTCCCTTCTGCCAGCTGCCCTGTGGGGCCCCTTCGCCACTTGAGGGTCACGCTGGTCCCAAGGGCCACGGACTCTGTGGGGCGCAGATTTCGCCCCTCGCGGTTCTCTCTCCAACCTGAATTGCAAACCGCACCTTTAGGGGAAGTCTAACCTTTCTGTGAGAAGAAGCAGTGCTCGTCTGAGTTCACGCAGTCACGCTGCTTGAGATCCCTTGTTTCCAGGTTAGTAGCTGATCTCTGGTTGTCTGTAACAGCCACTCAAGATGGCACAGTCTCCGCTGCTGAGCCGGCACACAGGGAGATGTTTCAGCTGCAGTCTCCAACCGTCCTTTTTTTTCTGGGAGTTCTCTGTCTTTCCCAGCTGCAGACTGTCTCTCAGCTGAATATCCTCTGCCTATTCGGGCTGTATGTTACCCGTTTCAGCTGCTCACCCTTATCTGCTCCAGGACAAGGCACAGGACACGTCCGTTTATACCTCCGCCATTTTTCTCCCCTTATATCTTTTTCTTCTAACCCTCCCACTCCTGTCCCCTAATGAACATGGCGATCAAGTGCGTCCGTTTGCCGAATGCACCCGAACGCACAGGAAGCTTACCCGAGGCACATGTTGACAATAATGAGGCCGTTTCCAGAATTGGGCGTTTTGTCACTCGAGTAAAAATAAAGTGTCTTGAGTAAAGATTAATCTCTTTATAGTGCAATTCTTAACCTTTTTATATTAATGCCAATATTGGAACAGTGTATCTTGGATGTTTTCACAATGTATCTTTGCTACGCAACACTGATGTACATGCTTACATCTGGTTTTAGAATTGTGTAATTGATCATGAGTAACATGAGTAATAATATTACTCGAGTGATGCCCAGCTCTGGCCATTGCGAGAGACAAATATATGAATACGCAATTTTTTGTCTCTGTCGATGCGTGTCACCCAAAATGGTACGCGTGTCATAGGTTCGCCATCACTGGCCTAGAGGACTAGTAGGGACTGCGGTCAAGAATACACCTGGAAGAATCAGCTTTGAAAAGGATACTAAGACTTCTTTTTTCGAGATTACTGGAAGGAAGAGTGGAAGTGAATGTCTGAGTCAGGGGCATGAGACAACCTCACTAAAATTGCAGCAGATGTGAGAATTAAGTGGTAAGTGACCTTTGAGGAGAGGACCAGAGGTAAGGAATGGCCACTGGGTGGCGGGGGGTTGCAGAAGGAGCAGAGCAGCTCTCTGAAGCTGACAGGATTCTCGAGCTGTTTTGAGGGTACTGCTGAAGTGGGCAACCTGGAATTGAAGTAGACCAGACCAAGTGCATGTAGGTCAAGAATTTCAAACACTAACACGAACCAAGTTTATGTGGGCTGCAAAACAAAAGCTTCAATTTTCATAGAAAGGTTTATTTCGATAAAGACATGTTGAATACAAAGGGCTGAAATAAATGAGTAATCGTTAACCAAAAATAATAGAACGTTTTAATAAAAATCAGTATTGTGCATTGAACATTAACTTCCCAGACACTGAATAACTGGACAGATTAATAAGCACAATGCAAATAAACCTACTTTTCTCATTCTCCAAAAGCAAAGTATTTCCTGTTGCACATACCAAACAAGTCAGTACAAGACTAATGATGTGGCCATCGGGTGCTAAAATATTGTCTGCTAGTATTAATGGAGAGAAATGGCACGCCTGCGCATAAGGCACATAAGGGAAATGAATGCAACACAATTATAATCAGTCATTAGCAAATGTAGTTAGTAATTAATAATTATGTAAAACAGGTTATTGTAAAAATCAGGTTATGAAATTTTTATTAAAACGCTACATACTGTTATATTCGCTGAGCCACAAAAATATTCATTGTGGGCCACGTGCGGCCTGTGGGCCATGCGTTTGACATGCTTGTTGTAGGTGATTGTTCTGTTGCAGCTCTTGGGAGGATTTGGAAGGTCAATGAGGGCAGAAAAATGGTCGTAGTTGAGGAGTGTAGCTTTATAGAGCTGAATTTATTTCATTTGAGAAAGGCAGCCTGTTTAGTTGAAGACATTGGGGTTCAGCATGATGGTGAGCGGAACCAGAGCAGAGTGTGGATGACTAATAATCCAGGAGAGAAGGGAGAGCTACGTGGCAGTCTCAGACATCAAGGAGTAAGTCTGGGGATACAGACAGATGGAAGAATAAGGGTGGACCAACAGGACAGAGTTGCAGGTTGGGGTTCTAGGTGAAGTTGGAAACCAAATGCAATGTGCTTCCATCTGAGCAAAGGCAAAGGTCCCTGCAGTAGAAGGGTCTGGGGCTTATAAGTGTCATCCAGTGGCCATTTGATCTTGTCACCCAGAAAATGACTGGACAGGACATGAAGAGGTTGAGGAATGGTGGGGAGTGCATGCCAGCAAAAGAGATTGGATTGTTTCTTTTGGAAAAACAGTTCCTTTCCCAAGGGTTGTCAGACCTAACTAGGTTGGGGTCATGGTTTCCTCAGCCAGGACTACTGATACCAGGAGATGGTTGAAGTTAAAAGGCTTCCAGTGTCAACCTTTCTTGGAGCTTCTCAGTAAAACCCAGTTATTAATGGTGACCACACCCCCTCTCCAATTTTTTCTGGCATTTCTGGGAATTGGGTTAATTTTAGCTATAAAAATAAATGGAAGCACTGGTCTTTGAGATGATGGGTTGTGTTCAGACTAACACTTTGAACCTTAAAATGAGTGACTGACTAGATCAGATCAACCAGTTGACAGCCTGTCTCCATTCAGTCAGATTCTCTGAAGGCACTGGAGAAGCTTGGCATCCTCATAAAAGGCACCATACTTTTACTCTGCCACCCGACTGTTCACCCCCTTCTCTCCCTGATAAAACTGTCCTGTCCTTCAAACTTTAGCTTCAATGATGCTTCCTGGTGACGCCTTCCCTGAATCCCATTGATAGACTCATTTAGGCATCATTCCTGCCGTGGAGACTGGACTCTGGTTGTGAAATTATCACATTGTAGTATTATTTCTCTCTCCCTCAGTAAATTGTGAATTTTTTAAAAGATGGGGACTGTAGCTGTTCATCTTTTCATATCCAGCTCACTGTGCTTTTTGACATGATATTCAGTAAATCCTTGCTCAGTGAACACACAAATGTAAGTGTGATCTATTTTTCACAGTTTCATTCCAGCTTGTTCATTCTGAGTCAGAACCGCCCATGAATTGAAACTTTCAGACGACTATTGAACCATGGGGATTCTACTTTGTTAAGTTCCCCCATTTTGTTTTTTGTGTTTTTTTTTCTGGAGAACTTACAAAAATGTTAAGGAAGTGTCAGGATATTCTGCACAAGGGATATTAGGGTAATATAGCGTAACAGTCATTGGGCTAGGGAAGCCATGGGCAAACTACGGCCCGCGGGCCGGATCCGGCCCGTTTGAAATGAATAAAACTAAAAGAAAAAAAGACCGTACGCTTTTATGTAATAATGTTTACTTTGAATTTATATTAGTTCACACACACACTCCATCCATGCTTTTGTTCCGGCCCTCCGGACCAGTTTAAGAACCCATTGTGGCCCTCGCGTCCAAAAGTTTGCCCACCCCTGGACTAGGAGGTAAGTTCTTGTGTAACTAGAATAGGCAAAATGCATACCTTGAGATGGAATGTTTTAAAAGTGAAATTGTTCCTCTAAATGTCTGTACTTTGTTCTCTGGAATGTAGGAAGCAGTCCATTAGTTCAAACCTGTCTTATTTTCCTCAGCTTGCTTGCTACAATTAATGCTTTCCTCTACAGATGGAAACAAAAGAACTTTATGCTCAAATACAGCTTCTACTGAAAGATACCGATTTCCTAAGAGGCAGAGAAGCAGAACTGAAGCAAAGAATTGAAGCTTTTGATTTGTAAGTAATGTTTTCATTTTGACTATTGAGAGACTGTGAGTTTAAAACAAATACTACTAATTATTCTAATGCTAATTGCCAAGTAGAGTTCTTGCTTGTAAAGGTACATTCGGCTAGTTTTAAAAGGCATAAGTTGAGAGAAACAAAGACTAGGATTTTGCTTTTGAAATATTAGTTATTGGGATGAAAAGCAGTGAGACACCATCATCAGGCTACATTAAAACCAGACCAGTACTTTGAAGAAGCTAACAACTGTTAACAAATTATGTTCAGTCACACACTTATGTTTAGTCATTGAGATCTAACGGTTCCATGTGCATGTAGTAACTCAATGCAGTGGCTCTGACTTGATTTGTACTGGGTGATGGATGTGTGTGTACTAAGTGCTCACCACTATTTCATTCTTCACATTGTACCTGCCATTAATGGCAAGCTCACCAGTCTAGTTTATGAAACAGGTTTCATTTCCATTAGGTTCTACTATTAGTTGACTCTTACTTCCTTAGTGGATTTGTCCTGGTCTTCATTAATGTGGTTAGATCATTTATATAGGCTTTAATTCATTTTATTTTTCATCTCTGCTACATTACTCTGTTCTAAGCAGTACTGAAGTGGTAAATTGATCATGACAGAAAAGGAAAGTGACAAATAAGCCATCGATTTTCAACTGGTGTGCTGCAAGAATATATAAAACATGACATACCTGACTGTAGTCAAGGGCATTAACCTCTTTTTCCTTAGATTTTCAAATAAAAAAAAAAAAGACAACAGTCAACACAAAATAGCGGTTCATTGTGAACGATTCAAAAATATACCTGTTGTGTTTTTTATAAATGGGCAAATATATTTTTGGCATGCTGCAGAATTTTAGTAGTTTATGTGTGTCAGAGATAAATAAGGTTGAAAATCGCTGATATCTTACATAATAAAAGCCTAATATGCAAATTATTCCCTCTACTGGAGTTCCACTGTGAGTTTGACCACTGGATCAGTCGATCAGTCACTATGACGTGCACTGACCACCAGGGGGCAGATGCTCGGACCAGTAGGTTAGCTTGCTGTGGGCACTGGTGGGCTGGACTGGAAAGTGAGATGTGAGGTGAGAGCTGTCAGGAAGTTCCTGGGGTTTGTCTTGAGCCCTGGGCAGAGGCAGGTGGGGGCGGGAGCCAGCAGGGACCGGGTGGCTGGGGAGGCTTCTATGCTGAGAGCCTGGACTATGCAGCCCTCCGCAGCCTGTGGCCTTCTCAGTGCTCAATTTATAATCTTCAGAGCTGCTTATATTTATTTAAGTTTCACTAACTACTCCAGGAGAGTGGGTAACACCATTATAGGGGGCAGGCCAGGCATAGCTGCCCAAAGCCAACGTGCAGCCTCAGGCTCCTGGAACGCAGCTGAGAGGGGGGTGGGGCTGAGTCAAAGAAACTGAGTCCAAAACTTGAGGCGGAGGCAGCAAGAGGTGGAGGATGATAGCTGTGCAGGGGCCTAGAAAAGCTGCTGTGTGGGGATAGCCCAGGAACCCAGTGCCTCTCCCACAGGACAAGGTCTACATCCCTCCCTCCTCCTCCCGGTGACCTGTCACCCCAGCTCTTCTCCAAAGGTTGGACTTGGCCCACAGAGCTCTCCACCACTGCACACCCTGTACTGCCTTGTCTGCCCCACCCCACTCTGCACAGCCCACTCCATTCCCACACAGCCTTTGGAGAGCTCTGCCCCCAGAGGAGAAAGTGGGAGGCTGCGGACAGGAGGTCACATGAGGAGGGGGCAGAGCAGGGCCCACCAAGTTAGATGGAGGGGAAGGAGGGAGAAACCCCACAGGACTGGGGGCAAAGACAGTCGGGGAAGGAGGTCCATGTGGAAGCTTTGCCCTTGGTTGAAGTAGAAATCCTGACCCCATTTTACAGACCGCAGCAGAGTGTGTGTGTGGGGAGGGTCAAAGACAAAAGAGGGTTTGAGGGGACTGGATGGAGAGCAGCAACGTTTGATTAATGGCCTACTTACTATTTTTATTGATTTCAGAGAGGAAGGCAGAGTGAGAGAGAGAGAGAGAAACATCAATGATGAGAGAGAATCCATCGCCTCCTGCATGTGCTCCATACTGGGGATTAAGCCCGCAATCCAGGAATGTGTCTTTGACCGGAATCAAACCTAGGTCCCTTTAGTTCGCAGGCTGCGGCTGTACCTACTCTACCAAACCATCTGGGGCGACCCATGGCCTATTTAAAAACCACTGCAGTAGGCTGAGCAGGGGTCTTACCATGATGGTGTTACCTGATAATGAGGGTGTCTGTCTTTATGTTGGAGTAATTGGAACTGCAACGAAGTAAAGACACAGCAATGGAGCCTACAAAGGGTTTCCACGCACACAATGCAATTTACTTCATGTGGCAGCTGAATTTGGTGAGCAGAGCCTTAGAAGAACATGCGGTCTCCAAGACCAGGGGCAGGGGAAAGTTCATGCTGAACATTCTGTGCTGTGAGTTACAACCTATATATATAAAGGCATGATATGCTAAGTGTCTGACCGAGTGGTCAACTGACTGGTCGCTACGACTTGCACTGACCACCCGGGGGCAGATGTTCCAACCAGTAAGTTGCTTGCTGCTGGGGTGGGGCCCATCAGGACCAGGCAAGACAGGACCAGACTTGCCCTGGAGCCCTCCTGTGATCCCACCCCAGCCCCAATTGGGACTGGGTGAGAAGATCAGGACTGTGTGAGACCACCGTGATCAGCCAGGTGGAGGGACCCCTGCCATTCATGAATTTGTGCACCAGGCATCTAGTAAGCTAATAAGTATAGTTTACTGCTCCTTTGCTTTACATGTTAGTCAGCAGAGGGTGCTAACACATAGAGCTTTTATCCTTTGCTTGGAATGGTCAGCATTCCCTAGCACTTACCTGGCTCGATCAAAGGGAAGACCATTCCATTCTTCAGTATTTGGAAGTTCTGATTGACCTATCTATCTTTTTCTATTGTTCAGCACTCTTCAGTATTCAATCACTAGATTATTAAATATCAGAAACAAATCTTTTGTCTTTCATACCTATGGGCTGATCAGTTAAACCTCACAGAAATAATCTTACTGAAGAAATAAGTACTAAAGCAAAAGTACACTAACTTAAGTTTGGTATGTAGCTTTTCTCTGAATTTATTATGGCCATTTATTACCTGCAATCATTTTTTAAGTATTCATCATCTTCTATGAAAAGCACTTTGTTCTTGAAACTTGCACACTCCCTGCAGCCTGGTGCACCATGCTGCTCCATCTGCTACTTCAGATCCCACATAACTTGGTCAGTTCATAAAATAGATGGAGAACTCCAGCTCTTTCCAGTTACTTCCCAGCAGTGACAGTCACATAACAGTTTTAGCTTGTGGAGCTAAAATTATGTTATTTTTTTCTCCTAAAGTCTTTACTTCAGCAATTACAGTTTTATTTTTTTTGCTTTTTATATTTTTGCTAATATCAGAGGCTACAGAAGAAAATCATAAAAGTGTGGCTGATGCACTTAGGAGACAGGATCCTGAATATAAAGAGCATGGAGGAGACCTGTGACCAAAAGCTCAAGAATGAAATTCTAAAGAAATTGTTTGGTGTTCTTAAACAAGTAATAGATTTGGAATAAGTTGATGGAAACACAGCAATACTAGTGAAGTAGATAAGACTTAACATTTTATGGTGATAGTGTTTAAAAAAATACGTGTTTTTTATTGACAGTCAAGCCTTTCCCATGAATATTTAAGATAATTTTACAGAGTTACAGTATAGGGAATAGCATCCTCTGCTCTTTCTTACTCATAGCTTTTCTAACATGTATTGAGGGTCTGTGATTTGCTTTCATTTTATGGCACATTGTGAGTTGCTCAGCTCACATTGTAGATAAACTATAAAAGTGGTTGATCTAAGGCAGTTGTTCTCAACCTTCTGACCTTTTAAATACGGTTTCTCATGTTGTGACCCAACCATAAAATTATGTTCGTTGCTACTGCATAACTGTAATGTTGCTACTGTTATGAATCGTAATGTAAATAGCTGTTATGCAGGATGGTCTTAGGCGACCCCTGTGAAAGGGTCGTTCAACCACCAAAGGGGTCGCGACCCACAGGTTGATCAACTTTTTAAAAATTCACTTTTAAAAAAAAAAATAATTTTAGGGAGGAAAGGAGAGAGACAGATAAAAATCAGCATGAGAGAGAAATATTGATCTGTTGCCTCCTGTATGTGCCCTGATCAGGAATTGATCCCATGACCTTCCAATGCACTGGACAGTGCTTCAACCATCTGAATCAGGCTGACCAGGGCTGGAATTATAATGCCTTTTAGTTCTCTTTTCCTCTCCCGCCTCATACTTGCCACTACGATGGAGGTATCTATCAATTTATAAATTATTCTGCCTAGTGGTTTTAGTGCTTATCAGGTAACATGTGCCCTGTATTCCTTCAAGATTCTGCAAAGCCAGAATCAAAAGAAATAAATGGAAATTAACAATGGAGCAAAAAAATTATACAGGAAAAGGAAAATATGATTAACTATGGTTACTATGACTTCCCTATAATCTGAGTTTTAATGTGTTGCAGTGATTAACTACTCAGTGCAGACATCAAGCCCATATGGTAACTTTTCTCTACAGTGCTCAGTGTAGTGTCTAGCACACAGGTGTTCATATAATATTCATTGAGTAAATGAATTTGTGGTGAAGAGATGACTCAACTAACTTTTGGTATGTCTTAATAAGTGGTCTCTTTTTACTGCCTTGCCCGTAATTTGTCATGAGATTACATTACATAGTACTTACATTACATAGTACTGAGCTTATTCTTTAAAAGAATTCTAATTAAAATATAGTACCTTTCCATGTATAGATTTTGAAATGATGACATACATATAGTATGTCAGCTTCTCGAGTGTAATAGCAAGTGCTGACATGTCTGTAGTTGTTAAACCCTTAGGAATAAATGAATGAGTAAATGTGTATGTTAATTTTCCCACTGCTTCGCAGATCATGTACTGTTTGATGTTGTCTGGTTTGGGTATCCTCTATGACTTGAGCAAGGGTGGGAATTCACAGGATACTCACCATCTCTCTCAACTGAAACGTCTGCTAGTGGCAGTTGGTGGAGATAAGTAAAACTTGAAAGTGTGCTTTTGGTATTGCTAACCCAGATATGAGGGTGGTCGAAGTTGGCCCCGAACCCTATGCCCAGCCCTTGAGGGCAAAAGTTCTTTGGGGTGGGGATGGGGTGCAAGGCAAGGCAGGTGGATGTGACTGACTTCTTGTTCTTGGGATTTAGAGTCAGTTGTACCAGTGTAAATTGAACTTAATTTACTTTTGTGTGCCAATCCAGACCACCATGGAATAATTGTTCTCAATAACCTCACAATAACGAGTTTTGGGGACCAAATTAAAGGATTGTAGCAGGTTTTATATTCAGAATTTGCATCTCTGGGCTTTGGTACTGATAGTCCTTGAAGTTATGCATGGCCATGTTCATGCCCTTAGGTGCCCGGGTGCCACAGAAACCCATACATTGATAGGAATCTGTTCAGGAAAGTGACAAGAAAATCATTTTGGTCATTCTAATTCTCAGGTATCAACTTGAGCTAAAGGATGACTACATCGATAGATCTAACAGACTGGGTGAAGAGGATAGGAAGAATAAAGGTGATTCTTGTGGAGAAGAAAGCTGCATTTGTAAATTTCTGGTATAGGTTATTAGCTTCCTAAATTGGGCCTGTTCTAAATTTATATGTGTGTGTGTAGCTTACATTTTACTCTTACTACAAAATTAATCATTATTTTGTTCTTTTAATTTTACGTATCAAAAATGACCTTAACCTGAGAGAGGTAGGGTATTCAGGAGGTTTTTCTTCCCCCATCTACTTTCTTCCCTCCCCTTTGACCACCACTTGCTTGTTATCTATATTTATGGGCCTGTCTGTTTTGTTTTGTTTATTTTTATTTCTTAAGATTCCACATGTAAGTTAAATCATAAGGTATTTGTTTTTCTCTGTAACTTATTTCATCATAATATCCTTTAGATTCATCCATGTTGTCACAGGTGGCAAGATTTTATTCATTTCACTGGCTGAGTAATATATCACATCTTCTGTATCCACACATTCATTTATTGATGGTAGTCTAGGTTGCTTCCAAATCTTGTCTGTTACTAGTAATGGTGCAGTGAACATGTGGGTGCACATGTATGTCTTTTCAAATTGGCATGTTGTTTTTTACATATACTGAGAAGTAGAATTATTAGAACATATGGCCGCTCTTATTATTATTTTTTTTGGGGGGGTGGGGGTGGGGAGAGTGACTTCACACTGTTTTTCCATAGTGGCTGCACCAATCTGCATTCCCACCAACAGTGTATGAGGGTTCTCTTTTTTCCACATCTTGGCCAGCACTTGTTATTTATCCATTTATTGATGATAGCTGTTCTAACAGGTGGGAGGTGATATCTCATTGTGGTTTTAAGCATGAGAGACTTCATTTTTTACTTATGGAAAATTTTAACTTCTCCATTCCCTGTGACCTGTTTCCTTATTTCTTTTACTTGTAACATATGTTTATGCCTCATGATATTTTTACCTGACATATAACTTCCTAAACTGTTTTATAACTAACCCAGGAGTAGGAAAGTTGAATAATTTTTCAATCTCTTGATATTTTATGTCTCAGTATATTTGTAGAAACTTGTCTATGAAAAGAAGTGAACTTAAGTAGAAATTTCAAAGGAACCAGAGCTGGGTACTTGATAAAGACCCATAAGGTCACCCAGTGTGTGACTGCTCCTCTGTGACTATCTTGTGAAAACTAGACTAATACTTCTTAGGAATTAGTACCATCATGTAGTCAGCTAATTTTTTTTTAATGATATATCTGCAAAGACTCATATTGAATGAAGTGAAAATGATGAAATAGACACTAAAATCATAAGACAAATCTTTGTATTTAAGGAAATTCAGATCTTTGGGTATGAGGGCTCTGAGCAGCTGGTGCAACTGGTTGGTATGTGTAGTGGAAGAAAGTTCACAATATATGTGACCATTAAGACTTCCCATCACCTGTTGGGTAATAGGACTTATTTCTTACTTTCCCTACTGATTTTTGACTCTGACACCTGCTATTTTAGATGATGAAATAATCGTCATTAGGTCTGACATTGTACATAAATTCTTAAATGAGTTTTTATTCACTAGAAAAACATCTTAAATTGGTTGGCTTTCTCTTTCAGAAAAACCTATTCTTTTGCAAGAGCAGTCCATGGCTACCAATTCAAAACAGGAAGAAGAATGCAATCATTCTGCAACTCGTGTGAAAGAACTTGAGGTAATTGCTAAGCCTATTGTTTTTTGAAGTCGATAAAACTTCAAGGCAGTAGATGAAATTTTAGTTTCAGCCATACATTATTTAGCTTGATGTGTTTAGACTGTTTATTTTATGACTAAGAAGGCCCAACTTAAGTTAATTTAGTAGTTCTTCCTTTTAGTCCTTCCTGCTTGTTGCCTCGAACAAGTTCCTTAATCATTGGGGTGGTTGAGGTTCCGTGGTGAGCTGACCTATGTGCCTAGCCCATAGCAGGTGGCCAGTGCTTTTAGTTTCTGCCTTAGCCTCTCCTTCCTTCCCATCAGCAGAAGGTGAACATTCCTGTCATTACATTGGGATCTTACAGGATAAAACAGAATGAGATGTGTTTTTCACATGCCATTTATTTTCTTGCTGTTCATCACGTGTGCTCTCTGAAGGACAGAGCTGGAACTTGATGTACCTGGATATATCCTGCACATAAAATGTATTTTTGCAGCTGTAATGATCTATTTATTTGAGAACATTGTAGACTTTTGTATGTAAACATGAAATGTATAAAAAAAGGAAAGCACCACAGCATGTTTGTGATAGCTCAGCTTTTCATTTTTATAAACATTGCTGCAGTCTGTGATTGCTATTGGGACCTTAGTTGTATCTGGAAAATGGGCAACAAACTTAATCTGAAGCACTTGCTTTGTAGGCCAGGGTTCTGCATAAGTATAAGGTTGGATGAACTTCCCCCGCCCCTTCTAGGGCAAAGATAAGCTTCCATGTTGGAATCAGGTTCTTCTTACTGCAGAGAATGAGTCCTCTGTCCAGTGACCTTACTTACTATTACACCCAGTTTATAGCAGCCTGCCAGTTTTTGCATAAGAAGTACTGCAGTAACTGTTCAAATGCAAGTTTTTTTTTCAATTCCAGCTTGAACTCGAATCTCTCAAGGCCCAGTTCTTGGCAATAACCAAGCAAAACCACCTGCTGAATGAAGAGATGAAAGAGATGAGTGGCTATTTGCTTCTAAAAGAAGAGAAATTAGAGCTTCAGGCTCAAAATAAATTACTTAAACAACAACTGGAAGAGAGCAGAAATGAAAACTTGCATCTTTTTAACCGTATGTCTTTTTCCTGATTTGCATGTCTTTGTAATTCATATTAGCTTAATATTATGACACTATGCTTTGTATCTGTAAGGAAGGCTTCAATCAGGAAAATTTTTGTAAAATTAAGATTCTCAATTTGAAGTTACTTCCTTTTTTGCTTGCTATTACTATAGTATATTATTAGTGTCACTAAGAAGTATCTTTAAACTACAAATCTGCCTTCTGGGTTGTACAAATCTCCCCTCACTTTCTGCTGCTCAGATTTGGCCATTGAGAAGGAGGAATGAGAGTGAGGTTGAGGTTATTATTCCCTCTCCACCATTGCATCCTCACCCCCACTGTATATATTGGCTGTGGGCTGGCCCTGTGCCTCTCAGCAAGGCAAGATCCAGTGCTTACAGGATGACCTCTCACCATTGCTCTGTGCCTGTGCCAGATCTTTCTCTCCCAATTCTGGGAATTCTTCCCTCCCTGATGGTTTAGGCCAAGTGTGGAGACTGTCCTGCCCACAGGCTATAGAAGACCCATAAAATCTTTTGATCTGGCCCTGCCAAGGCATTAGGGGTGAGTTAATTAAATGTTTGACCAAATATAGGAGGCTAATTAAGTTGATAATTTTGTATGACCTGCAAATGATGTTATAAATATCCATGTCAAAACCGGTTTGGCTCAGTGGATGGAGCGTCGGCCTGCAGACTGAAGGGTCCCAGGTTCGATTCCGGTCAAGGGCATGTGCCTGGGTTGCGGGCACATCCCCAATGGGGGATGTGCAGGAGGCAGCTGATCGATGTTTCTCTCTCATCGATGTTTCTGGCTCTCTATCTCTCTCCCTTCCCCTCTGTAAAAAATCAATAAAATATATTTAAAAATAAATAACTAACTAAAAATAAATATCCCAATGGCCCTTGGCAGAAGAAAGTTTCCCCACTCCTACTTTGGGCCCACGGAGTTAACAGCATGGCCCGATTACTAGGCCAGAGAACAATACCACCCTTAGTGGCTAACCTACATGAATCACCCTTTAGTGGTTCTTCAGTGACTGAAATGGTGGAACTCCATCTGATGTCTGCTTGAACCCTGAGTGTTGCTGACTGGTGCACAGATCAGATTAGACCTAGGGGTACTTAACAGGTTTTGATGGAGAACTCCTTTTATGCCTCCTGTGTGTGATAGAGGAAAGAGGTGGGCTTTCAGGTTAGTTAAAGGATTTGAAAGAATTTCTTTCATTTGCATTAGAAAAGAGTAGTGAACTTTGCCTCTGCATGCATTCAACTCTTCTGAAATTTGTGCTCTTAGTCCATTCCATAGAATTAATATGGTATTAACTACATGTGTACAAAGAAAAGAAAGAACAATTTAAAATATCTTTAGCTGCTTTTGCTAAGTGAGATGGGAAAACTTACTGTTGATAATCACCAGGCTTTTTTACCTTCTTAGTTATAGCTCAACCACCTCCTGAACTGGTAAATTTGCAGAAACAGTTGAAGGAAGCAGGAGCTGCTTTCGTGTTAGGGCATAAGAAGTTTGAAACTCACAAGGAGGCTCTGCAGAGACAGCTGCAAAGTGAAGTGAGTACTGATCTTTATTTGGTCGGGTGTTAGTCTGATCCACTGTGTACACATGTAAGCATGGTGTGTGTCACACCAGTGTAAATCAGATTGGTTTTAACATCAAAAATTATCCCCCCACTATTCTAAGGTAACCTTCTCACCTGAGAAATTCTTGGGTGATGATATAACTATATTTATAACAGTAATAAAATCCCAAGGAAAGCGCACTCATAAACAGAAATTGTCCCAGTCTCGGTTGTGCCCTCTAGTAATGTCTCTTGATTCTTGCCCTGTGACTTAGAATTGTTGACACTCTGGTGTCTGCCTCCTACCTTATAGAACTGTTCTTAGAGATGAGTGCAAATGGAGGTGGCAAACTTGTTTGTGTGCTCTATTGTTTTCTAGGGACCTGTGGACCACAGGCATGAAGCTGCTCAGAATGGGCAAAATGGAAAAGAGAATAAGCCCTATAAAAGACTTGTTCCTTTTGAAGTGAACTGGGATTTCTTTTACATTGATTTCTTCCCTTCTTTAAATCTTTTCAGGTTGAGCATTCTGCAAAGCTGAAGGCCCAGATATTAAATTATGATGCTTCTGTAAGGAGGTTAACTATGCAGGTGGCTGATTTAAAATTGCAACTGAAGCAGATTGAGACAGGTTAGAGAGATTTTTAACTTACAAATGTGTATGTGTAAAACTTCCAGTATATATGGAAATGTAAGGATCATTACTGAAGTTTCAGTAATTCTCATAGTAGGGGAAAAGCCATAGAAATATGTCATCTTAGAAGTAAAAACTCTGTCCATTTCAGGAATACCAACCAGTCAGTCATCAGCTAACGTGACTTGCTTTTATAGGTTCCTTTGGCTTGGAAGAGCCTTGTACCCCAAATAAGAAAGGTGTAATGGCACAGAGGTTCCCAAATTCATGGACCTTGGTTTTTCTTTTATATTTGTTACCTTGATAATAAGATCAATCTGACCCTTCAGGGTTTTTACGTGTTCCTTGAGAGATGAGTAAAATATGTGAGAAGCAGGGTGACTTATGTCACTCTAGAGGCCTGGTGCATGAATTTGTGCATGGGTGGGGTCCCTCAGTGTGGCCTGTGGGGATTGTGCTGAAACTGGCAGTCCAGCGCCACCTGCTGCTACTGCCTACCACTCTCGCTCATCCTGATCCTGCTGCACCTGCCGCAGGCTCACGCCCAGTCAGTCCTGATCAGGAGAAGCTGGTCTGCTGCAGTGGCGCTTGCCTGCATCTGGCGCCTGTCCCAAAGGGTATGGGATGGAGGGGCGGTAGGGGGAGAACGCAATCTGCCCTTTGGGCAGGTGGTGGGATGCCCTTGCCTGCCCAGGATCCAGATCTGTCCCTGACGTTCCCAGGGATTGTCAAGATTTCTTCCTTGCAGAGTGTCTAGGGAGGGGAAGCAGCTGCGGTGCCTGAGGCCAACTTTCAGGAGGCTAGTGGCCCTGTGCTAGTGGTACTGGTCTGTTGGTGCCTGGCCTGTTCTCTAGAGATTGGACCTGCAGGACTACTGAGGGAGTGAGTGGCTACTGCTGCTGGCTGGTGGGCCTCCAGGAACAGGTCAGTCAGCAGAGCGGCACTCCCCCTGTGGGAGCGCACTCACCACCAGGGGGCAGCTCCTGCGTTGAGTGTCTGCCCCCTGGTATCAGTACATGTCAGAGTGACTGGTGGACCTGTCATTCAGTTGCTTTAGATAGAGGTTAGTATATATCACATTGATTATATACAGTGTTTATGTTTTTGCACCTCAATTTTGAAGTTACTGATTAACCTTGGTTGGACACATTTAACTTCTTTGTGATAACCATTATAATAACCTGGTTATTAACAGGGAAGGAGTAAAAGGAAGATTAGGTAATAGAGACATGCCATTTATACAGCTTTGCCAGGGAATTGCAGTTAATAGTCTCCAAGTTTATTACCTAAAGATCACTGTGGGAAGGCACTAGACAATGGACCCATGCCCAGTGAGGTCTGCATGACGTGGGATGTTGCTTATCTGTTAGTCAGTCACACCAGGGAATAAGTCAGTAGCCAGAAATAGGCATGCCACCGCAAGTACAGGAATATTTAATTTTTAAGCTCCTGAACAAAGAAGCCCCTCTCTCTCGCTGCTCACCTCAGATTCCCAGCTTATGGTCTTCTTACCTCCCTCTACTCACCCTGTGACCCACAGCCATGTAGACTTCACACAGTGTACTGATGTACTAAATGTAGCCTGACACTAAATCATGCCCTGCTCCACCATGGAATGGACACTCTGGATACTGGCCCTACTCTTTGATTCTGCTGGAGCCCCGTCTGCACTCTTTTCAGGACTAGGCTAAGGGACATTGAACCCTGCAGACCAGAAAATATAATTACACACCAATAAAATACATTCATTCTCCCATGGGAGTCTTAGAAAAGTCTTTTTCTAAAGATACTGCAAGAGCCACCCACTACCACTAAAGTCGGAAAAATTTGACCCAGTGATTTCTCCAGCTACAGTTGGACCTCAGTTTCCTCATTTGCAATGGGGATATGAATATCTACTTTGCCATGGTGAAGAAGGCAAAATGAGATGGCTCTCAGTTGAGTGCCTGCAACACATCAGATACTCAGAAGGATTACTGCTATCATGTTACTGCATGTTTGCCCTGAGGATGCATACTGCCTGCCTCTTCTTCATAACAGGTGTACTGAAGCTGAGATACAAAGCTCAAAAAGAAAGTTTCTGTGTGTTAGCAGTTGAACTGGTTTCCACATTTCCTGGCCTGGAGCCTTCCTCAGTTCCTATTTGTACTCACTCCTCCTCAGTTCCTTTTCCCATCTTCCACGCTAGTTTCATTTTTATCTCTTGACTCCTTCCCTGTTCCTTATTTTCTCTCACGCCTATTTGCTAAACTGCCCACAGCTGAAATCACAGTGATCTCGAAAGATGAATAGTTTGAGGATGGAACCTTTTCAAACACATGCATTGCCCTGGAGGCATTGCTAGAGAGTAGCGGCCACAAGACTGGCTATGCATGTCCAGGTTTTGCTTAGGGAGTCCCAGCATCTGTACACCTCCCTACCTGTATGACCTAGCCTTAGCTCCCCAGGTGTAATGTGGGAGGAGCAGAGTTGTTAGTCTTGTTGTGGCTGCAGGTCCTCATACCCTTATCTGAAAACTAGAGGCCTGATGCATGAAATTTGTGCACTCACCTTCGGTGGCTCGCCTCAGACCTCGCAGCTGTGGCTTTGTCTGGAAGGTTGTCCAGAAGGATGTCTGGAAGGTCATTCGGCTGTCCGGTCTAATTAGCACATTATGCTTTTATTATCGACTAGAGGCCTGGTGCACAAAATTCCTGCAGTCAGGCGGAAGGGGCCCCCCAGCCTGGCCTGTGCCCTCTCAGTTCTGGAGCCCCACGATAGATCGCCCCAAAGATGTAGGCTCCTGGATGAATTGCCCCAAAGAGGTAGGCTGGAGTAGGGTCCCTGCCTGCAGGCATGTAAAGCCTCGGGACCCCCAGTGCTAGAAGCTAAGACCAGCAGGTCATAATAAATGCGAGAAGTTCACCAGAAGGCTGATGGGCTTCGATATTCAGCAGGGCTGAAAATCTGCAAATTATTACCTGCTGCTAGAGGAAAGGCCAAAAGCAGTTCCTCTAACCTGATAATTTTTTCCTGTTTATCAAACCTGACCTTTGATATGTGTGTTTATTTTGCTAAAGGGCAAAATGTGTAAATAAAAAGCCATGGGTCCAGAAATTCGGCAAGCCACTCCACTAGAGAGCTGGTTTCCGCCTGGCTTTCCCCCATGCCTTCCAAATTTATACTTCTTGTCCAGTGTATCCATTTATGTGTCAGCCCCTTCTCCAAATTCCTGAACCCTTGATGCAAAAAGACTGCGGCACCCCAGGCCACGCCATGTGGAGCTAGCTGCCAGGCCCCACCTCCGTGCACACAGCATCAAGTCTGCGCCCACCTGTGCACGCAGCCTCCTGATGATGGATGTGATGGGCATGAGGGCATTGCGGCGTGAGGGCTTAACAACCACATAAACTTATATTAGCATAGATAGATTGGGCCCTATAGTGGTTTTGCCACAGCCCTGGGAGTTCTGGGGCAGCATCCTTTAGTGAACCATGTTTGCAGTCAAATATGTGACTATCCATGCTGGGTAGAATAAATAAAGGTAATGAATGGATTTGCATCAGTTCAGGTAAAGTTTATCAACAGTGAATTCAGGTCTGCTTAGGCTTTGTTACCAAATTTATGAATATGATTGTGGATCGTGGGTTGTGAAATAATATCATGCATTAAGAAGGAAGGCCTAGCTCTGGCTAATTTTGTTCAGTGGTTAGAGCGATGGCTTGCAGACCAAAAGATGGTGGGTTCCATTTCTGTCAACCACATATACCTCAGTTGTGGGTTTTCTCACCATCTTTGGTTGGGGGTGCATGTGGGAGGCCAAGTTGAGGTGTCTCTCACATCAGTGTTTCTCTTCTCTCTCCCTATTCCTCTACTCTTCCCTTTCACTCTTCAATGGAAAATACATCTTTAAATGAGGACTAAAAAAAGGCCTAAAAACAAGGTCTGTGAAGTTATAACTGGTACATAAAGCTCTCAAAAAAATGCTAATAAATAAGAATTGGCTTCAGAAATTGTTTAGTGTGCATATTTGTTCTTATTAATACCTCTCTCTTCATTTAAAAAAAAATATCAAGCATATTTGAATTTTTTTTCCTGCTCATTGGTCACATTATTTTCATTTAGCCCCCAGCCAAAGCCATCTCTGTTTCATCATTCTGCCAGCAGATTTATGGTGTCTCCTACTGGTGAAACAAGCAGGGATTTCTTGAAAAAAATCATCTCAAACAGGAAAAGCTGATGGGAGAGACAGTTACACCAAGGATCATAAATCATCCAAATACAAGCACAGTTGTTTGCTCCCACATTTCTGATCTTTAGTTTGTAATCACACCAAGGCAAGAATGAAAGAGCTAGAGCAAGAGATTGATTGCTTAGAAAAAGCTTTCTTCGGTATTCTGTTGCTAGAAGCCCACTAGCATCTAAGAGTCTGCCTCCACTCATGTAGGTAAGCTTCTGCAGAAAGGGTTTCAGGACTTTCATGGTCCTTTTATCTGAGTACGAGTGAGTGAGCTGTAGAGAGCAAGAAGGAGGAGAAGTCTATGCTTGCTGTACCTGGGAAATCTTTAGCCTGAGTAGCTTCATCCTCACTGCACCTATGGTTGCCTGCTTACCAGAGACTTCTCCCCTGTGACATAACATTGTGGGAGGCAACGGGTTAGAGCAAGTTCAGCATTTTGCTTGACATGCAGACGTGTTCAGAGAATGGTAATCAATGGCTTTTCCCTTACTGCTGATTAGTTTTATTATTAATGCTGAATCCTTAATAATGTGGGTCAGTTATACATCATACTCAACTATTTGCAAGGATAATAGAATTTCTTTTCAAATTAAACTCCTTGGGAACCATGTTGCTGTTTTCACTGTGTAATTTGTAATACTCTTGTCCTGATACCTTTTGCCCTTTAGGTCTGGACCAATCCCAGTCCTTTGCTTTTCCCAGTCCTTGTCCTGAAAGAATGCTCCCGCCTTCAGCAACTGAATCTAGGCACAGCCTTTCCATCCATTCACTCTCAAGCCTTCTGGAGCAGAAAGCCAAGTAAGTTCCACATTCTGATTGGCCCAGCCAAGTCTGGTTAGCTGAATGGCCCTGACTTTGCGTTGTTTTAAAGTGACGCTCAAGACCATGTGGAGTGTAGAATCAGATTGTAAGATGATGTGTAATCTTCAAGAATCATCTGAATTATTTGGGGAAAATTCCTTTTAGCAAATAATTAATTTTTCCTTGTTTGCTAAACCTGATGTGTACACAGTGCACTATGGTAGCAGTAAGCATTTTCATAGTTCTATGAATAGACTTGGTTTATAGAAATAAAAAAGCAACATACAAAATCTACAGAAGCAAATTCAGTTTATTTTTAAACTTGAAGTAGTTTCACACATTTTAATTTTAAAGTCCTTCAAAAAAAATAAGTCAGTTAAAAAATATTTGGGCATTTAGTCCAAACAAAAGTCTAATTTGTCTATTGAGATAAATACTGAATTGGTAGTGGGTTGTAGGGTCTGATTGCTGAAGTAGAATGGCGTATGTAGAAGTTGGGTGGCGGGTCACCCAGGCTGGGATTGAGGCGCAAAGGAGACTCCTGTCTGTGCTTGATCCATATGGACGGCACTCTGACTCCTTAGTTCTGGGCTCCAGGCTGGACATCTGTCTGCATATTTTGATTCACTCCCAGTGTACAGAGTTGAAAACTGCCACATGTGTCCATCATGGTCCTAATGCGTGTAATGTGCATTTATTTATATTGCTTTCTCATGATAAAGCCAAGAGGAGAAACAGCACACCCATGTGGGAGTTAGGGCACTTGGATGCACATGGGGCTTGTAGTTTTGCATCTTCAGCTGACTCATACTGATGCTGTGCAGAATTTGTTCTTTTCAAAAACGTTTTGTGGTTCTTGAAAATATAAAAGCATTGAGAGTGCCACATTATTTCTTGTCAGCAATATAATACCTGCCTCACAGTGTAAGGTGGTTCTGCAGAGTGCCCAAGCTAATGTCTTGATTACTTGGAATGATGCCAGTTGCATGGAGCGTGCCCAGTGCAGGACAGCTTTCATTTTCACAGAGCACAGTTCATTCTCTAGAGCAGCGGTTCTCAACCTGTGGGTCGAGACCCCTTGGGGGTCAAATGACCCTTTCACAGGGGTCGCCTAAGACCATCGGAAAACATATATATAATTACATATTGTTTTTGTGATTAATCACTATGCTTTAATTATGTTCAATTTGTAACAATGAAAATACATCCTGCATATCAGATATTTACATGACGATTCTCAACAGTAGCAAAATTACAGTTATGAAGTAGCAACGAAAATAATTTTATGGTTGGGGGTCACCACAACATGAGGAACTGTATTAAAGGGTCGCGGCATTAGGAAGGTTGAGAACCACCGCTCTAGAGCCTTTTCCAGAGTCACAAAGGCTTTTCATAGCCCTGTGCTCTTGGTTTTACCTTATTACAACTTCACACTCATGAATTTTATTCTTTCAACCCAGTCTTTATCAAAGACAAACTGAAGTTCAAGACAGACATAAATTTTCAAATGTGGATGAACTATCTTTTGAGGATAATGAGGAATTTGGATCATCTTTTGAACGTAAGTTTAAATGTAAGTACCAGTTTTTAACAGTTGAAAATGTAGAAAGCTAAGTCTTGGTGAAATATATCCATTGTTAAATCAAAGGCCTTAAAAATTACAACATTTGTATTTTGTGATAAAAACATGGATACAGATGTATTACCTTTTTTATATCACAGATTTTGATGGGTCTATTTGAGTGTTACTTTTTTTTAATTTTCAAGATAACCAATAATTTCAAAGTTGGAGCTAAGCTCACAAGTGAACCCTTAACTTAATTTACCAAGTTTGGGATTGCCTCAGATTAAAATACCTGATTCTTAATTTTTTTTTCTTTTTATGGAATATGAAGATGCTAAGTTATTTAAGTTATACAGATTCTGATGACTGCATCAGATGTAGAAACCTCATTCTTAGTGAATGAATGGAGGTGGAAGTATATTAGCTTCCTTATCTGAAAACTGGAGGCCTGGCTCTGGCTCTGCCTTAGATTGTTCTCTGGGAGCATACTGCTTAAGTATAAAATTAGGATATAGAAGTCAGTCAGCTCTAAGGTTCTCTCTAGCCTAGGAAATCTTTATATTTGTATATAATCTGTAGTTTTGCATTGTGAGCTTCATTGTCAAATCTGAAAGTACTCTACTTTGAACAGTTAAATGAAAGAGCTTAATAAAATTGGTAAATTCTTTGCAACTAACTTTTTAACAATTTTGTTAAGGCTTTACTATCTAAATGGAGTTCATATAATTATCAGCAAGTCAGGTGAATTCTGTCACTTTCCTGTTGGGTTATAAATCTAGTTTTGGAAACAAATCTAATTCTTTTAAGTGTAATAACACTTTGAGAAGCAAATAGATTGTCAAGTGGTATGCTGAAAGTCTTAGGATTAATTCTGTAGGAAAAGATCTGGCTTGGTTGCTTTGGCTGAGACTTGAGCGCAGCCAAAGTTACCCCCATACTGCCCTGCCTTCTTTTGCTGTTGTTAAGGACTCCTGGGACACTCATTTGTACCTATTATAGATGCAGCAGACATGCCGATACAGTTTGAAGTGAATGGCCTCCATCCTGCTGGTGACATGCCTCTCTTGGGAACTGCCTTGGGTGCTCCTCCTGCCAGACCTATCTCCTCTCATTACCCAAGTAAGTTTTCCTTGGTTGTAACTACAGATAGTATGATAGCTACTAAATGCCAGCCTGTTCCTAGTGAGTTATTTCATTTATTGAGGGAGGACCTTTATAAGCATAAATTATTCAAAGTCTTAGAGTTGAGTATTGCCATTGTTAATACATTTCTGAAATAAATTTGAACATGTAAAGAGGAGAAAATTAAAGGAGTTGCTTCTCATTAATCTTCCCCAACAGTGGCTTTTTAAAAAAAAATCTTTATTGTTGAAACTATTACAGAAGTCCCCTTCTTTCCCCCATTGACCTCTTCCAGCCTGCTCCTGGCACACGCCCGCCCCCCCCCCCCCCCACACACACACAGGCCCTCACCATCCCATTATTTGTGTTCACTCATTATGCATATATGCATACAAGTTCAATGATTGAGCTCTTCCTACCCACCTCCCCTCCCCTGACTTCCCTCTGAGGTTTCACAGTCTGTTCCATGCTTTTATGTCTCTGGGTCTATTTTTGTTCATCAGTTTATTTTGTTCATTAGATTCTACACATGAGGGAGATCATGTGATACTTATCTTTCTTTGACTGGCTTACTTCACTTAGCATAATGTTCTCCAGGTCCATCCATGCTGTTGCAAATGGTAAGGGTTCTTTCTTTTTTACTGCCACACAGTATTCCATTGTGTAAGTGTACTATAGTTTTTTTTATCTACTCATCTGCTGATGAGCACTTAAGGCTCATTCCAAATCTCAGCTACTGTAAATTGTGCTGCTATGAACATAGGGGTGCATTTATTCTTTCTAATGAGTGCATTGGGTTTCTTAGAATATATTTCTAGAAGTGGGATCACTGGGTCAAATGGGAGTTCCATTTTGAATTTTTTGAGGAAACTATACTGTTTTCCACAGTAGCTACACCAGTCTGCATTCCCACCAGCAGTGTACTTTTCTCCACATCCTCGCCAACAGCTGTCATTTGATTTCTTGATGATAGCCACTCTGACAGGTGTGAGCTGGTACCTTATTGTTGTTTTGATTTGCATTTCCCAGATGATTAGTTACTCTGAGAATTTTTTCATATGTCTCTTGGCTTTCTGTATGTCCTCTTTGGAGAAGTGTCTATTTATGTCCTTTGCCCATTTTTTAATTGGACTGTTTACCTTGTTTTTGTTAAATTGTATGAGTTCTCTATATATTTTGGAAACTGACTCCTTATTGGATGTATCATTGGCAAATATGTTCTCCCATGCAGTAGACTCTCTTGTTATTTTCTTTTTAAAAAAATACTTTTATTGATTTTTTACAGAGAGGAAGGGAGAGGGATAGAGAGTTAGAAACATCGATGAGAGAGAAACACCAATCAGCTGCCTCCTGCACACCCCCCACTGGGGATGTGCCTGTAACCAAGGTACATGCCCTTGACCAGAATCGAACCTAGGACCCTTCAGTCCACATGTCAACGCTCTATCCACTGAGCCAAACCAGTCAGGGCTCTTGTTATTTTCTTGATGGTTTCTTTTGCTGTGCAGCTGCTTTTTATTTTGATGTAGCCCCATTTGTCTATTTCCTTCTTAGTTTCCTTTGCCCTAGGCATTGTATCCATAAACATGTTGCTGTGTAAGATGGCTGAGATTTTGGTGCCCGTGATTTCTTCTAGGATTTTTATGGTTTCCCAACTTAAATTTAAGTCTTTTATCCATTTTGAGTTTATTTTGTGTATGGTATAAGTTGGTCTTATTTCATGTTTTTGCATATATCTGTCTAATTACCCCAACACCATTTCTTGAAGAGACTGCCTCTGCTCCATTGTATGCTCTTGCCTCCTTTGTCAAATACTAGTTTAGTATAGTGGTGTGGGTCAATTTCTGGGTTCTTAGTTCTGTTCCATTGCTCTGTATGCGATACTTGTACCAGTACCAGGCTATTTTGATTACAGTGGCTTTCTAGTATAACTTGATATCTAGTATTGTTATTCCTCCAACTTTTCTCTTTCTCAAGCTTGCTGCAGCTTTTGAGGTCTTTATTGGTATAATTTTTAGAGTATTTTTCTAAGTCTGTGAAATATGCCATTGGTATTTTAATAGGTATGCATTGAACCTAAAGATTGCTTTGGGTAGTATGGACATTTTGATGGTATTTATTTCTGCCAATCTATGAACATGGTATATTCTTCCTCTAGTTTATATCTTCTTCTACCTCTTTTTTCAATGTGCTATGGTTTTCTGAGTATAGGTATTTTACCACTTTGGTTAAGTTTATTCATAAGTCTCAATTTTTTGTTGTTGTTGCAGTGCTAATTGGGATTGTTCTTTTATTTCTCTTTCTGAGCGTTCAATATTGGTATATAAAAATGCCATAGTTTACTGGGTGTTAATTTTATATCCTGTTATGTTGCATCCCTGTCTTCCTATTCTTAGGGAAAATGGTTTTAGTTTTTAGCCATTGAGTATGATATTGGCTGTAGGTTTGTAATATATGGCTTTTTAATATGTTGAGATATGATCTATTTCTACTTTACTGAAAGTTTTTATCAAAAAAGGGTGTTGGATTTTGTCATGCTTTTTCTGCATTGATTGAAATGATCATGTGATTTTTGAGTGTTGCAGTCTGTTAATGTGATATATCACATTTATTGATTTGTGGATATTGTACCAGCCTTGCATTCCTAGAATAAATGCCATTTGGTCATGATGTATGGTCTTTTTAATGTATTGCTGGATCTCATTTGCTAAAATTATGTTGAAGATTTTAGGGTCTGTATTCATCGGGGATAATTCTCTTTCTTTGTAGTGGCTTTATCTGCATTTGGGATTAGGGTAATGCTGTCCTCATAGAAAGTGTTCCTTTCCCTTGGATATTTGGAATAGTTGAGGAGATTAGGTATTAGTTTTTCTTTGAATGTTTGATAAAACTTCCCTATGAAGCCATCTGGACCAGGACTTCTGTTTGCTGGAAGTTATCTAATTACTGCTTCAATTCCATCAGTACTTACTGGCTTATTCAGGTTTTCTGATTTTTCCTGATTGAGTTTTGGAAGATTGTATTTTTCTTATTTGTCCATAGTCTGACAAAGCAGTTACCTTTTTGCTTAAGACAGTTCTTCAGAAACCATTCCATTTTGGGAAATCATAGTATAAAATTGAAATGGCGGTTAATACCCATATACATCTTCAATGTGATTGTAGTATGTTAATAATTCTTTGTTTCCTTCATGTCTTTAAAAAAAAAAAAATAAGGACAGAAGAACCTTTATATTTCAGTTTTCAGAAGAGCTGATGACATTGGAGGAAAACTCGTCATCAAACTTGTCTGGCCCACTTTCTCTTTCTTCTTACTGTCTCTAATTTACACACTTCCCTCCCCTGTGTGGAATCAGGGAGGAAAGCTCTAGGGGGAGATTAGAGCTTTGTCTCATACTCCAGCCAGATCTTTTTCTCCTTAAAATAAAGAGTTTAAGCCTCAAGCTTGAAAGGAGATTTCTTAAGTAAAACCACCTCTTGTTTTTCCAGTGTTTGGATGGGACTATCATGTTCAACGCCTCTTGTAAGTAGTTTCTTGGTTCAAGTCAGCATACTCAGGGAGATGAGGAATTGCCAAAGGAAACAAGACTTTGAAAGGATTGTTCTCACTGATTCCAGGGTACACCATCCTGTAAAGCACTCATTCAGCGAGACTTCATTGAGAACCTTCACTTCATATATGAAAACTCTATCACCCAATATCACCTCATTGATTTAATTGTGAAAAAAGAAAAACAAACACCTCCTGTGTGCTGGGTGCTGGGCATACTGCAGTGGGACAACCCAAGACCTCTGATGGGATAGATACTGAGTAGGGGCAGTGGCCACCCAAGAGTGGCTGTGATAGGTTGTTTCGCAGAGACCTGGGTGAGTAGGAAATAAAAATAATACAATAAAGGAAACCAACTGAGTTCATAGGTGTTCTATCTCAGAGATAGAATGAAAATTATAACAATGGCTTTTAAAATTATTCTTAAGTAATGTTTACATTGATCATTGAAAAATTCTCTTATAATCATCATTTCCCCTCTTCGTTTGGATACAAAGGGAAGTGAAAAAATCCAAAACTTGATATCTTTGAGATGTCCAGTGGAAATACTAATTAGGTAGCTACAAAGTACAGTCATGCACCATTTAATAGCAGGTATGTATTCTAAGAAATGTGTCCTTGGGGAATTCATTGTTGTGTGAACATCAGAGTGCACTTTTGTAAATCTAGGTGGTACAGCCTCCTGTACATCCAGGTAGCCTATTGCCCCTCCGGTACAAGCACATACAGCATGTTACTGTACAAAACAAGATTAAATCAAGCACAGGAGAAAATGACGCCATCGAGAGATGTAATAAACATGAGGTATATGAAGTTGCTGCCCATATAACATGGGATGCTGTTTCACAGCACACTTTTCTTTATCATTAGAAAAAAAAAAAAACCACTATAAAACAGTGATTAAAAGGGTAGTGTAGTAAATACATAAACCAGTGACATGGTCCTTTATTATATTTATTAAGTATTAGGTACTAGACGTAGTTGTATGTGCTGTACTTTTATATGACTGGCAGCACAGTGGGTTGGTTTACATTAGCATCTCCATAGACACGGGAGTAATGCATTGTATTACATTACCATGTGGTGATAGCCACACCAGTTAGACAGTAGTGATTTTTCAGCTCCATTATAATCTTACCAGAGGCCTGGTGCATGATTTTGGGGGGTCCCTTGGCCTGGCTGGTGAACAGGGCCATCTTGTCCACTCCTGATCGGGGCCTACTGGCAGGGGTGGGGTCGCGGGAGCAACCATGGGAAGTTGTCTGGTCATGGGAGCTTGGCTATGGGAGCACACTGACCACCAGGGAGCAGATTCTGCCTTGAGCATCTGCCCTCTGGTGGTCAGTGCACATCATAGCTACCGGCCAGTCTTAACCGTTGCTTGGACTTTTATATAGAGAGAAGATGGGACCACTGTCATATATGTGGTCTGTTGAACGAAATGTTGTTATGCAATGCACAGCAAAGATATAGTCCTTTTTTCTTCTTTATTGTTTAAAGTCAGCAACCAAACAGCATTTCTCTTTTGAGATTGCTATTCCATGTGATAAAGTGATGGCATTTAGGTCTGCAAGCAAGAAGAAGATTGCATTTCTGCCTGTGAAAATGATCAACTGCCTCCTCTGGTATTTGAATTTCATGACCAGGAGTATGAGTCCGAAATGACTGTGTTGTTTCTGTCCTGTTAGCAAAAACCTTCAAAATCCTTTGGTGAACCTATGAATTTGTCTCTTAGCATTGCTGGGGGGAAAGTGTAGCCTACAAAAGTTTAGGCTCTTCCAGAGCCAGAGGAGAAAGGCAAGCATAGCCATCTGTGGGATTGACATTGAGTTAAACCTGTGACAGGTGAGGACTTTTGCTTTGAGCTACAGGGAATAGGCAAATAAAGCCTGGAACAATAGATGTAGAACAAACAGATTCATGTGGTTGTGAGAAGGCAGGTACAAAATACTGTGTAAATGTGGTGGTGGAGAGGTGTCACTTTAGGAATACTGTTTTTCTTAGTGGCTGTATCTTGTATTCCTTAGCCAGAAGTGTGCTAAGGTTCCTTCTTATCCACAACCTCACCAGCACTTATTGTATGACTTATTAATGGTTGCTATTCTGGCTGGTTTGCAGTGGCACCTCATTGTCATTTTAATTTGCATCTCTCTAATAATTAGTGACATTGAGCCTATCTTCATGTCTCTTGCCATTTGTATGTTGTCTTTGGAGAAGTATCTATTTAGATTTTCTGTCCACATTTAATGGGGTTGTTTTTCTTTTGGTGGATTATAGGAGTACTTTATGTGTTTTGGAAATTAACCCCTTACCATATGTATTATTGGCAAATATGTGCTCCAATACAGTGGATTCCCTTTTCATTTTGATGCTGATTTTTTTTTGCTTTGCAGAAGTTTTTTTAGTTCAATGTAGTCTCATTTGTTCCTGTTTCTCAAGAATGTTGAGGCTAGGGGACCCTACCCCCCTCCCTATGTGGGAGTCTGTTCTGTGGTACTCTTTCCCCCTCCCTACTTTGGAGTCTGTACTTGTTCTTTAACAAATCTCCGCCTTTGCTATACCGAAAAACAAAAAACAAAAACAAAAACAAAAACAAAAACAAAAACGAATGTTGTGGCTATTTTGGGGTCTTTTTCAGTGTTCTGTATCTCATTTGAATGTTCAGAACATTCAAATTTATATGCAAATATAAATTTTTTGCATATTTCTAGATCTGTGAAATATGCACTTGGCATTTTAATAGTGATTGCATTGAATCTAAGGATTGCTTTGGATAGTAGGCACATTTTAATGATATTAATTCTACCAGTCCATGAACATGGTATATTCTTCTGTTCGTTTATCTCTTTTTTCAGGGTCCTGGGCGCTTGCTCAGTGGTGGGGTTGTGTGGGAGAGGTGGGAGGAAGTGAGTATTAGGTTAGGGAGAGATTGAAAGCAAAGCACAGAGCAAGGGAGGCACAAATATACCCAGGTAGCATGAGTCTGCTGCTGGAGGTGCAGTGTTCCCAGTGCAGAAGTAGTGTACTATTTCAGGTCAGTCCGGAAAGAAGGTGTGGACACCACCAGAGCAGAGACAGCAACAGAAATCCAGGTCTTCTTTTCAGGAAATGAAGGGTGCTGCTGATGGTGGTTGCTTGAAGGCAGAGAGACTGATGTCAGGGTGAGCACATTGATTAGGTTATTTCAGCTCAGCTGTCCAGGTAAAAGGTGAGAGGTAGTCTCATTGCAGTATCTGGGGGAGTTAGAGCCTGTAAGCCCTGGTGGATGAGTGAATGTAGTGTAGAAAGGCATGATAAAAAGGGACAGGAATGATAACTTCAGGTCTGAAGCTGATGCTGTGGGATTTCCAAGTGTTGATGGTAGGGAACTGGCCAGAAATGCGGATGAGACTCGGGGAGAGATCTGTGCTAGAGAAAAAGATGTGAGAATGATCAGGGCAGAGGTAATAGCTAAAACTCCAGGAAGGGATCGGCCCAGGGCAAGTGGGAAATGTTGGTAAGATGACTAGGGGGGTTCAGGGGCGGGGTGCTGGTTTTGTACTAATTTTGTACTGTTCTGGGCGGGAGAGGCTCGATTGCTTTTGTGGGAATTAGGGGAAGAGTTATACAACTGCTGTATAAATACAGACTAATGTTTAAGTTAGAATCCTAAATAGAGAGTTACAACTGAGGATAGAGGCAGAAATGCAAGGCTTGCGAAGGGCAGAGTACAGAAGAAGGGGTGAGGAAGATAAGGAAATGTGTTGTGGCAGGAGGACAGTTGAAGTTGTTCATGGCAAGGGTGACTTGTTTTCATCGAAGTAAAGTAAAAGGCAGATGCTGTGCCAGGTGTGGGGCTGGAGGCTGCGAGACCATGAAGATGGATCAGCAGGCCAACACAATCAACTGAGAGTTGAGCAGTCTCCCTGGGCCTCTGCTCTTTATTTTCTGTCTCTTTAGGTGCAGATGAGAAAGAAGTTAGAGAAGAGAGTGAAGAAGAAAGAATATGGACCCTGCTGAAAGAACAGAAGCTGAGAGAAGAAAGAAGGCAGAATGAACAGAAAGCTTTGGAAAGAGAACGGAGAAAACTAGAAAAACTGGATCGAGAAAAGGTATAATAAGCATAGCTCAGTTCTCCATGCTAGTAGGTAACTTTTAAAAAGCTTGCTGCAGGCATCCCAATCCTCTCCTGTGCTTAAGCCCACTGAAAAGGGCTGTACATGGGCATAATAGGAGTCTCATAGGAAAAGGGAGCTTTGCAAGTCTGTGAGCATGCATTCTCATGTTCCTGAAAACACACTCGGAAAGGAGATGGACTCTGCTTTGCTGTAGAACTTCCCTGTGTAAGGGGTTTCAAGGTCAGCTGGCTAGGACCAGAAGAAACTGGGGGAGGTGGCTGCCAATCTGGTGGCTTCCTCAGGCTGCCCTGCCCTCCTCCCTCCTCATTGTCTTTGACTTTCTATGTCCTGATTCTGGTCCCAGGCAGATGGATTACCCTGCTACTTCTCATGCCTGCTGGACCTTACGTAGATTAATCTTCTGTATCATGTTCCTTGAATTCCTGGCTCATTTGATCTGGAACACAGACACTTTAGGCACAGTAATTCCTATTCTTCATTACATGATATATTTGTGCCACTTTGATAGTAGCAACGAATGAAACAGTTTTCTGTCATGCACATGTCACATAAAGAAACAGAGTTATAGTACTATGTGTTTTTCAAATGTATATGTGTATCTCCTATTTTGCTGGTCATCTATTTACAGCGGATTATTGAAGAGTCTTTCAAGACGTAAATGGAGAAAGAATTAGAAGTGAGTGCTCAGGAAATGAAAGACAAATCTGTTTGTGGTGAATATGCTTTAAAGAAATACATGCATAACACCCAAAAGGACCAAGACCTGAAGAAGGTGGATAAGGTACTGATGCTATGGACCAGTGGTCTGTATGTGAGGATGTGAGGGCTTCTGTGGTTTGTTAGAAAACCTTGGGACAGGAGTTGGAGACAAAAGGTAACAGCAGAGGAAATCCAAAATTCAAATGGAGCCTCAAGTCGTATGTATATTACACTTCTGACAAAATGTTATCTCCTTTGCTTGGGCCAAAGAGTGAACAGATCTTGATTGGTAAGGTTTGTAAAATTGGAGCTATCTCATTATTTTCAGAACAAGAATGAAAGTGCTATCAATGAAAAACAAATGGATTGGTACTATCTGAGACATGAATTCTATATAATAAAATCCTAATATGCAAATGGTTGAACCGCAGAATGACCAGTCATTATGATGGGCACTGACCACCAGGGACAGATGCTCAATACAGAAGCTGCATCCTGGTGATCAGTGCGCTCCCATAGGGCTCATGGCTGGCGAGCGCAGCCGTGGTGGTGGGAGCCTCTCCCACCTCTGTAGCATCGCGAAGCGATCAGTGGGACATCCCCCGAGGGCTCCCAGAATGTGAGAGGGTTCTGGCCGGGCTGAGGGACCCCCTGAGTGCACGAATTTCATGCACTGGGCCTCTAATATATTACATAAGTCTAGAATACTATGGCTATTGAGAATGCGCACAGGACAGTTAGAGTGCTTGCTAAATTTCACATCTAAAAGTCAACGTTTTGGACTCAAATTATATTTAGGCAGTCCTCGGGTTACGTTGAACTTGATGTATGTTGTTTTGCGGTTACATCACTATCTCCCATTTACAGTGTTAATAAAAAAAAGTTCCGTCATTTCGACATATGTACATATGTGCTTTGTTTTTTATTATCTGCCACAAGTAAAGGTCAGGAATTGTTATCTTGCTTTAATTTTTTTTTTTTACTCTTTCACTTCATTACTGCTGTGTATGTGCTCCATGTGAGTGATGTAGGTGATTCTATAGGTGGGTTCCGACTTAACGGGGAAAATCGCATTATGTCGCGATATAACCCGAGGACCTACTGTATATTTCAAAAAGTTTTCAGCCCAACCAGCATGGCTCAGTGATTGAGTGTTGACCTATGAGTCAGAAGGTCACAGTTTGATTCCTGGTCTGGACACATAACCCAGGTTGCTGGCTCGATCCCCAGTGAGGGACGTACAGGAGGCAGCCAATCAATGATTCTCATTGTTGATGTTTCTATCTCTCCCTCTCCATTCCTCTCTGATATTTTATTTTATTTTATTTTTTATTTTAGTATTTTTTATTGTTTTATTGCTTAAAGTATTATAAAGAGTATTACATATGTCTCCTTTTTTTCCCGCCCTTGACAATCCCCTGGCCTCGCTTACCCCCAGTGTCTTATGTCCATTGGTTATGCTTATATGCATGCATACAAATCCTTCAGCTGATCTCTTGTCACCCCTCTCCAGCCACCCAGCCCTCCCCGGCTTTCCCGCTGTAGTTTGACAGTTTGTTTGAGGCAGCTCTGCCTCTGTATCTATTTTTGATCATAAGTTTATAATGGTCTTTATTATCCATAAATGAGTGAGATCATGTGGTATTTTTCCTTCATTGACCGGCTTATTTCACTTAGCATAATGCTCTCCAGTTCCATCCATTCTGTTGCAAATGGTAAGAGTTCCTTCTTTTTTACAGCAGCATAGTATTCCATCGTGTAGATGTACCACAGTTTTTTAACCCATTCATCTACTGATGGGCACTTAGGCTGTTTCCAGATCTTACCTATGGTGAATTGTGCTGCTATGAACATAGGAGTGCATATATCCTTTCTGATTGGTGTTTCTGGTTTCTTGGGATATATTCCTAGAAGTGGGATCACAGGGTCAAATGGGAGTTCCATTTGTAGTTTTTTGAGAAACTCCATACTGTCTTCCATAGTGGCTGCCCCAGTCTGCATTCTCACCAGCAGTGCACGAGTGTTCCTTTTTCTCCACATCCACTCCAGCACTTGTGTTTTGTGGATTTGTTGATGATAGCCATTCTGACAGGTGTGAGGTGGTACCTCATTGTTGTTTTGATTGGCATCACTCGGATGATTTCAGTGACTTTGAGCATGTTTTCATATGTCTCTTGGCTTTCTGAATGTCCTCTTTTGAAAGGTGTCTATTTAGGTCCTTTGCCAATTTTTTGATTGGATTATCTCCCTTTTATTAAGTTGTATGAGTTCCCTAGTTGGAGATTAAAAACTTATCGGTGATAACATTGGCAAATATGTTCTCCCATGCAGTGGGTTTTCTTGTTGTTTTGTTGATAGTTTCTTTGCTGTGCAGAAGCTTTTTATTTTGATGTAGTCCCATTTGTTTATTTTCTGTTTAGTTTCCAATGCCATAGGAACTGTATCGGTGAAGAAATTGCTTTGGCATATGTCTGAGATTTTGTTGCCTTTGGATTCTTCTAATATTCTAATGGTTTCTGGTCGTATATTTAAGTCCTTTATCCATGTTGAGTTTATTTTTGTGTGTGGTGTAAGTTGGCGGTCTAGTTTCATTTTCTTGCATGTATCTGTCCAATTGTCCCAACACCATTTATTGAAGGGACTATCTTGACTCCATTGTATGTTCTTGCCTCCTTTGTCAAATATTAATTGAGAATATTGGTTCGGGCCCGTTTCTGGGCTGTCTGTTCTATTCCATTGATCTATATGTCTGTTCTTGTGCCAGTACCAGGCAGTTTTGAGAACAGTGGCTTTGTAATACAACTTGATACCTGGTATTGAGATCCCACCTACATTGTTCTTTCTCAGGATCGCTGCAGCTATTTGGGGTCTTTTTTTATTCCAGATGAATTTTTTGAGAGTTCGTTCTAGGTCTGTGAAATATGCCATTGGTATTTTAATGGAAAGTGCCTTGAATTTATACATTTCTTTGGGTATTATGGACATTTTAATGATGTTGATTCTACCAATCCAAGAACATGAATATTTTCTGAATAGAGGTCTTTTACCTCTTTAGTTAAGTTTATTTCTAGGTAGCTTAGTATTTTTTGGTGCGATGGTAAATGGGATTGCTTTTTAAGTCTCTCTTTCGGTAAGTTCACTATTGGTGCATAGAAATGCCATAGACTTCTTGGCAGTAATTTTGTATCCTGCTACATTGCCAGATTCATTTATTAAGTCTAATAGTTTTTTGATGGAGTATTTAGGTTTTTTTATGTATAATATCATATCATCTGCAAATAAAGACAGTTTTACTTCTTCTTTTCCAATTTGGATGCCTTTTATTTCTTCTTCTTCTTGTCTAATTGCAGTGGCTAATACTTCCAGTACACTGTCAAACAGGAGTGGTGAGAGTGGGCATCCCGGTCTTGTTCCTGTTCTTAGGGGAAATGGTTTTAGTTTTTGCCCATTGAGTATGCTGTTGGCTGTGGGTTTGTCATATATGGCTTCTATTATGTTGAGGTATGATCCTTCTATTCCTACCTTGCTGAGAGGTTTTATCAAAAATGGGTGTTGAATTTTGTCAAATGCTTTTTCTGTATCAGTTGATATGACTGTGTGTTTTTTTTCTTTCAATTTGTTTATGTGGTATATCATGTTTATTGATTTGCGGATATTGTACCATCCTTGCATCCCTGGGATAAATCCTACTTGTTCATGGTGTATGATCTCTCTTATGTACTGCTGGATCTGATTTGCCAAGATTTTGTTGAGGATTTTGGCATCTATGTTCATGAGGGATATTGGCCTGTAATTCTCTTTCATTGTGTTGTCTTTACCTGGTTTTGGAATTAGGGTGATCCTGGCTTCATAAAATGAGCTTGGAAGTGTTCCTTCCTCTTGGATTTTTTGTAGTAGTCTGAGGAGGATAGGTTTTAGTTCTTCCTTGAATGTTTGGTAAAACTCCCCTGTGAAGCCGTGTGGTCCTGGGCTTTTGTTTGCTGGAAGCTTTTTGATGACTCTTCAATTTCTTCCATAGCTATTGGCCTGTTGAGATTTTTAGATTCTTCCTGATTGAGTTTTGGAATGTTGTATGTTTCTAGGAATATGTCCTTTTCCTCCAGGTTGTCTAGTTTGTTGGAGTGGAGTTGTCCATAGTATTTTTTAACAATCATTTGTATTTCTCTGGGGTCTGTTGTTATTTCGCCATTATCATTTCTGATTTTGTTTATTTGGGTCCTCTCTCTTTAATTCTTGGTGAGCCTGACTAGAGGTTCAACAATCTTGTTTATCCTTTCAAAGAACAAGCTCTTGGTTTCATTGATTTTCTGTATTGTTTTTTTTGTCTCTATGTCATGTATTTCTGCTCTAATCTTTATTATCTCCTTCCTTTTGCTCCTTCTGGGCTTTCCTTGTTGCTCTCTTTCTTATTCTTTGAGAGGTAGTTTTAGATGATTTACTACCATTTTTTCTTGTTTGTTGAGATAGACCTGTAGAGCTATAGACTTCCCTCTCAGGACTGCTTTCATTGTGTGCCATAGGTTTTGGATTGTTGTGTTTTCATTGTCAGTAGTTTCCAGGATGTTTTTAATTTCTTCTTTGATCTCATTGGTAACCCAATCAATATTTAATAACATGCTATTCAGCTCCTAAGTGTTTTTATTTCTAAGTGTTTGAAAATGTTGAGTTGTTTTTATTCTAGTTTATTTCTAGTATTATGCCCTTGTGGTCTGAGGAAATGCTTGGTATGATTTTAATCTTCTTGAATTTGGGGAGACTTTGTTTGTGACCCAGTATGTGGTCTGTTTTTGAATATGTCCGATGAGCACTTGAGAAGAACGTATATTCCGTGGCTTTGGGGTGAAATGTTCTGAAGATGTCAATTAAGTCCATCTGATCTAGTGAGTCATTTAGGATTGCTGTTTCTTTACCATTTTTTTTTTTTGTCTAGAGGATTTATCCAGTGATGTCAGTGGTGTATTAAAGTCCCCTACTATGATTGTATTGTTGTCAGTCTCTCCCTTGATATCTTCCAGGAGTTTTTTTTTTATGTATTTGGGTGCTTCTGTATTGAGTGCATATATGTTTTTCAGGGTTAAATCCTCTGTATATTCAATCCTTTAGTATTATGAAGTGGCCTCCCTTATCTCTTATTATGGCCTTCACTTTGAGGTCTATTTTGTCAGATATAAGTATTGCTACCCCAGCTATATTTTCATTTCCAGTTGCCTGAAAGATATTTTTCCATCCCTTCACTTTCAGTCTGTGTGAGTCCCTGATTCTGAGGTCAGTCTCTTGTGGACAGCAAATGTATGGGTCATGTTTTTTGTTTTTTGTTTTGTTTTTTTGTTTGTTTGTTTTTTTTATCCATTCAGCCACTCGATGTCTTTTGGTTGGAGCATTTAGTCCATTTACCTTTGAAGTTATTATTGAAAGGTACTTGTTTGTAGCCATTTCTATTTTTTCTGTGTGTTTTCTTTCTGAGCTTTTTATTTCTTCTTTTTACACTGATCCCTTTAGCATTTCTTGCATTGCTGGCTTGGTATTGATAAACTCCCTTAGCCTTATTTTGTCTGTGAAGCTTCTTATTTCCCCTTCAATTTTGAATGATAGTCTTGCTGGATAGTGTATTCTTGGATTCATTGCTTTGCTTTGCATCACTGTGTAAATTTCCGTCCATTCTTTTCTGTCCTGATGTGTTTAGTTGAGAAATCATATGATAATCTAATGGGAGATCCCTTGTATGTAATTTTCCGTCTCTCTCTTGCAGCCTTTAAGATTCTCTCTTTGTCCTGAACATTTGCCATGGTAATTATGATGTGTGTTGATGTGGGTCTTTTAAGGTCACCTTGTTTGGGACTCTCTGTGCTTGTGTGACTTTTTTCTTCCCCACCTCAGGGAAGTTTTCTGATATTAGTTCTTCAAATAGGTTTTCTATGTCTTGTTCCTCTTTCTGTTGTTCTGGCACCCCTATTATTCGCATGTTGTTTCGTTTCATGTTGTTCCATAGCTCCCTTAGGCTCTCCTCCTGTCTTTTAATTTTTCTTTCGCCAATTGCAATTCAGTTTGGGAGTTTTGCTTCCCTGTCTTCTAATTCGCTAATTTGGTCCTCCGCTTCTCCTAGTCTACTGTTGAAACTTTCAATGGTGTTTTTTATTGCAGCTATATCACTCTTCATTTCTTCTTGGTTCTTACATAATTTATTGATTTTTTTTTATCTGTTTCTTCTTGCTTCTTGCATAAGTTGTTGAGTTTTTCCTTCATCCGGTTTATGCACTCTAGGACCCTTAATCTGAATTCTTTTTCTGTCATGCATGCCTCGGTTTCACTTAGCTGCTTTTCTGGCGAGTCCTCCTTCTCTTTCTTTCGGGGGTTTCTTTGTGTACCCATGTTTGATCTCACCGACATATCTAGATGTTGAGTCATTCAGCGACTGCTCCTTGGGTGGCAGTGGCTCCTCAGGCTGTGGTTGCTCCTCTGGCGGTTATTGTAGCAGCTGCTCCTCAGTTGGCAGCAGCTCCTCTGGTGGGTGCTGTTCACAGTTGTGGTGGCTCCTCTGGCTGGTGGGGGGAGGCTTCACACACAGAATCTGTTCCTGAGACAGAGGATGTGCTGATCACGAAGCTGCTGTTCCTTGGTTGGGGCTGGCTACGCACGCAGCTGCTACTCCTTGACCTGGGGCGGACTGCTCACGTGGCCGCTGAACCTTGATTGGGGGCTGGCTGCATGCTGCTGTTGTTCCTCTGTGGTGGGCTGCTTGTGGGGCTACTGCTCCTAGTATCGGCTGCTGCTCATCAGACAGGTGCAGGCTGTTGTGGCTCTGCTCCTCCGGTGCATGCTGTGTAGAGATGCCACTCACCAGATGTGGCCGGTCTGCTCATGTGGTTGCTGTTTCTTGGACCGGGTTCGGCTGCCGCTGCTCCTCGAATGGGGCCAGGCCACTTGCAGAACTGCTGCTCCTCGGATGGGCACACAGCTGCTGTTCCTTGGATTGGGCAGGCTGCTTGTGCGGCTGCTGCTGCTTGGACAAGGGCAAGATGCTTGTTCAGCTGCTGCTCCTTGGACAGGTCAGACTGCTCATGTGGTTGCTGCTCTTCGGACGGGGAAGCGGGCTGCTCACACAGCTGCTGCTCCTTGGATAGGGGCAGGCCACATGAGGCTGCCTCTCTTTGGCTCGACGCAGGCTGCTCACGGGGCTAATGCTCCCTGGACAAGAGTGCACCGCTCACATGTCTTTTGCTCACGTGGTTGAAAAAATAATGTGTACAGAAGTAGGAAATAAAGGAACAAACAACAAAAAAAGAAGAACAAAGAAAGAAGAAAGAATAAAAGCAACAAACAAAAAAAAGGGGGGGGGGACGACAAAAAAGAAAAACAAAAGCTAACAAAATAATAAATAAAATTGAAAAATTGAAATGTCATTCCTTTGGCTGGGTTAAGATCCCAGTTTTCTGGAATGTCTGTGATCTTCTGATATTTTCAAAATCATTTTTTTAAGAGTTTCAGAGAAATCAAAATCTACACTAATAAAAGAGAAAAATGGTAATTGGCGTACGGCACTACCCTTTTCATTGGGTAATCAGGGCTATATGCAAATTAACTGCCAACTGAGATGGCAGTTAACTGCCAACAAGATGGCGGCTAATTTGCATATGTAGGCACATGCAGGGAGGCGAAAGGGAAAGCAGGAAGAAGCTCCCTGCCACTGACAGTGATGGGAAACCCAGGGGGGAGCTAAGAGGTGGGGGGCAGTTCAAAGGCGGCCCTGGGGCCACCTTTGGCCTGCCCCCCAGCCATGATCGGAGAATCAGGCGCCTTTGCCACCCTGGCCAGTGATAGCAGGAAGTAGGGGTGGAGCCAGCGATGGGAGCTGGGCACAGTCGAAACTGGCAGTCCCGAGAGCTAGGGGTCCCTTGCCTGTGCCTAAAGCGGAGCCCATGATGGCGGGGCCGCTGCAGCTGCGGGTCCCCGCTACCCGAGCCGGATGCCTCAGCCAGAGGCGTCCTGCAGGGGCAGGGGCGGAGCCCGTGCGATGGCGGCGCCCCCCGCTGCCACTGCGGGTCCCCGCTGCCCGGGCCGGACGGCTAGGCCAGGGGCGTTAGGCCTGGGCAGGGGCGGAGCCTGCAACCACTGGGAGCTGGGGGTCCCCTGCCCAGGCCTAATGCTTCGGCCAGAGGTGTTAGGCCTGGGCAGGGGCAGAGCGGGGGATCAAGGCGCTGCTGCCACTGCGGGTCCCCGCTGCCCAGGCCGGACGCCTCAGCCAGAGGCATCAGGCCTGGGTGGGGGGCGGAGCCGGGGATTGTGGGGATATGATGGTCCCCTTGCCCAGGCCTGAAGCCTGGGTTAGAGGTGTCAGGCTTGGGCGGGGGGTGGAGCAAGCGATCAGAGGGAGATGGGGGTCCCCTGCCCAGGCATGATTCCTGGGCCAGAGGCCTCAGGCCTGGGCGGGGGTCAGAGCCAGTGATCGGGGGGAGATGGGGGTCCCTTGTCCAAGCCTGACACCTCTGGCGGAGGCGTCAGGCCTGGGCAAGGGGCTGATCAGGCGATCGGAGGGTGATGGGAGTCTACACCTCTGGCCGAGGCATCAGGCCTGGGCAAGGGGCAGAGCCAGCAATCGGAGGGGTCTGGGGGTCCCCTGCCCAGGCCTGACGCCTGGGCCAGAGGCATCAGGCCTGGGCTGGGGGCAGAACCAGTGATGGGGGGAAATGTGGGTCCCTTGCCCAGGACTGACGCCTCTGTCAGAGGCGTCAGGCCTGGGCAAGGGGCCGATCCTGCGATTGGAGGGTGATGGGGGTCAACGCCTGAGGGCTCCCAGTATGTGAGAGGGGGCAGGCTGGGCTGAGGGACACTACCCCCACACACACACCCGGTGCACGAATTTCGTGCACCGGGCCCCTAGTTGTTTAATAAAATTAATACATTAATACACCTCTAATTTCAAAATTATTCTTTCTCCTCTTTTCAGAGCTCAATAAAGAGTGTCAGAGAAGACTCACAAGTGGACAAGCTGCTCCCTAGTGATAAAGATTAAAGGTATGCTTTCCCCAACATTGTGTTCTTATGCAAATCATTCATCACATTGCTGACTTTGTTAGCCCAAGAGCATTGTTCATATGTTGAGGTCTGCCTCTAAGAAACTATTGAATTAATCAAAATTACTGACTGCCAAAAGAATCTTTTACATTTTGAAGTTATGATATGGCTACTGATTAGGAAAGGAATGAGAACATTAGAAAGGTCCCCTAATGAACTGACAAGAATTTAACAAATTTTTAAAATTTTTGTCTTTCTCTAATTTAGTTTCACAGGGCTGTCTCATGAAGAACCAGATGACTTCTGGTAACCACCTGTGTTGCCCAGCTTTTTTCTCATGTAACACAATGTAATAAATACAATTCTCAATAAAAAATGTTTGTTTAATACAGGGTGGTTTCTTTTTCATCATTTAATTTGGTACTCTAGTGTATAAAATTAAAAATAATCAGAATTCCTCATACTTAGACCTTTCATTACACTAGAATGAGCTGTTACGTGTTTTTTTCCTCATTTTTGTGTTAGATATTTCTTTGAAAATCATGTTATTGGTCAAATTTCCGGACTGCATTTTGGTCGTTTCTTCTGTGTTCCTTGCTCTCCAGAGTTGGGCTATTGCCTGTCAAACCAGAGGCCATCTTCCCCAGCACCATCCTTCTGATTTGTCCCTCAAAATAAAGACAAAGGTTTTTCATTCTAGGTGCCAGAAACAGCATAGTACACTGGGCTTTATTTCTGACATCTTTGTCTTGAGAATGAACCCAAACCCTGAGAAGAAAAGGTAACAGTTACTGAGCACTTACTGACTGTGTGTCAGGTATTCTTTAAACTTGTACCTGTATTAACTCACTTAATGCTCATATCAGCCATATGAAGTGTGACTGCCTGCATTTTATAGATTAGGGAACGTGGGACACAGAGGTTAGAGACTTGACCAAGGTCTTGTGACCATCCAGTTGTGCAGCCAGGACCCAGGTGTCTAGACCAGCATCGCTGCCTCTAGCCTGGGCTGTGCTGGAGCTGCTTCTATGGAATACATCCCAGGACTGGGAATGTCTCAGCCCTTAGAAGCTCTTCCAGAATGGCCTTTAGAAAATGCACTTCACCCAAATCCAGCCTAACACAGGAAGGATTTATCTGGTCAGTCCTTCCATGAAAATCCTGGAGTGGATCATCTTCCTTTACAAATACAAGCTAAGCTGAATTGTTTTTGCCATTAATACTTGTCTAGCCCTTGAGTTCTACAACAAAATGATAAGGCTTTTTAGTGTTATTCTTTAGGCTTTAAGAAATTTATCTTTGAAGTATTTTTAATCCTTGACAATATGTTTTTCATTTCTTAGTTTTTTTTAATTTTTGAGACGGGGACAGAGAGAGACATCAATTTGGTTGCCTCCCCTACGTGCCTGACCAGGGATCAAATCTGCAACCTGGGTATGTGCCCTGACAAGAAATCAAACCTGTGACCTTTTGGTGCACTCCAACCAAGTGAGCCACACCAGCCAGGGCTATTGAAGAATATTTTGGAAAGTAATTGAAAGAATTTAAGCACTATTTTTTTGTCACAATTAGCATAAGCAAAACATTTACTCATGTTGCCACCAAGAATTTGACATCTCTTGCAACAGCTCTTAGATAACATTATTTTTCTTCCAGCTTTATTGAGATAAAATTGACAGAAGATTGTGAGTTTAAGGTAAGGTATATAATGTGTTCATTTGGCACACTACTGCAGAATGTTTGCCACCATGGAATTCAATGACACCTGCATCATGTCATATAATTATCAAATATTTGTGGTGAGAACATTTAAGACCTGCTCTCATCAATATTCAATTATACAACATAGCATTATAACTATAGTTACTATAACACATAATAGATTTCCCAATCTTACTCATTCCCTAACAGGGAGTATATGCTTTTTGGCCAACATCTCTTTTTGCCCACTACTCAGCCTCTGGTAAACCCTTACTTTAGTCTCTGTTTATATGAGTTCTTTTTAAGATTCCACATATAGAGATTTAGCATTTGTCTCTGTAATTTATTCACTTAGCATACGAATCATCCATGTTGTTGCATATGCGAGGATTTCCATGTCTTCTCATGGCTGTGTTTCTAGGAATTTATCCAGGATGTTCAATTGTTGGCCTGTAATTGTTCATAGTAGTCTCTTACACACACCCACACATATTTTTCTCCATTCATCCCTTATAGACACTAGGCACTTAGGTTGTTTCTATATCTTGGCTATTGTGATTAATGCTGCATTATATCTGCTAACATTGGAGTGCAGAGTCTTCAGTATTCTGTTCTCATTTTCTTTTGATAATACCCAGAGGTGGAATTGCTGATCATATGGTAGTTCTATTTTAAATATTTTGAGGGACCTCCATATTGTTTTTCATAGTGGTTGGACCAATTTACATTCTTACCAAGAGTGCACAAGGGTTCCCCTTTTCTCCATATTATCACCAACATTTGTCTTCTTTATGATAGCCAACCTAAATGTGTGAGGTTATAGCTCATTGTGGTTTTGATTTTGCATTTCCCTGATTAGTGATTTTGAACACATTTTCATGTACCTGTTAGCGATTTGTATGTTTTCATTGGAAAAACGTCTTCAGTTCTGCCTATTTTTTGGATTAATTGTTTTTTGTTTGTTTTGGCTTAGGTGCATTTTATTGGTTTTCTGTCAGAATCCTTCTACAAAAGGGCAAAGTTAAAATCTAAGTCCCTAGTAAGGCAGTGAGAACCCTCCCCTTTACCCAGAGCCCTCCACCCTTCTCATGTTCATGGAGGTGGAGAGGGGGCTAATTCCATCCCACTTAGTGGGCTCCGTTAAAGTCATAGGTAACATACAAGTTTTACATTTGTCACAGACGTGTTAGAAACCCCAAAAGGGGAAAGACCTTCCCCCTAACTCACCCTGCCCCTCAACCCCACCCCTCACACGTTGGTCCTGGCTGCAGGAGCCTGTCGTTAAGAACTGGTGCCATCCAGCAGGAGTTCTAACCCCAAGAAGGCCACGGCCAGGTTATAATCCAGGAACATCCGTCCTCCAGCAGCACTGCGGAGCCCAGCACCATCTCACTCCCGGAGGCCGGCTATGTGCAATCTGGGCCAGGGAGAAGCCGAGGATGGGCAGGGAGAAGCCGAGGATGGGGCCGTGTCCGGGAGCTGGTGCAGGTAAATGCAGTCAGACTTGAAGGGGCAGCGGTCATTCCCCCGCGCAAAGTACCAGCATCGGATCTGGCTGGTCCGAGCCTTGAAGTTCCTGATGATTTGCACCTTCTCTGCCCCCCTCACTCACCCAGAATTTGTGGGGGATGATGTAGCTGGAATAGACACGGCACTGGGGACAGGCCTTGATGACATTCAGCGGGAAGTGCTGGCGGCTCATCCGCCAGGTGCTCAGGCAGCCCAGGCAGTGGGCTTGTGTGCAGTTGGGCAGGATGCCGAAGATCCGCTTGCCCTCCGGCTTGTCCCACACCTTGTCCATGCAGATGCCACACACGACATCGCGGCTGTCTTGCTCGCTCGCAAGGTCCGTGCTCTGAAGTGGGGCCCAGAGCCCCTGGGCAGGGTCTGACTTAGGCCGAGACTTCTGGGAGTAGCCGTGATCTCCATCAGGTGATGTCAGCCACCAAGCTCCTCATTCCGGCTGGCCAGCCCCTCGAGGCCAGGCTCCGTGTCCCAGATGGCCTCAGCCTCGGTCTCAGCCCCTCCCTAACCCACAGCCACTGTGGGCAAGTAGGTGGGCTCGGAGCCCCTGCGGGTCAGCCCCAGCGGGGGTCCTGGCTGGGTGACAAGCGGCTAGGAATGGCGGCGGCCCCCACTGCAAGTGGCCCGGGGGCTGCGGGTGCTGATAGCTGCAGCAGTCTCCATGGAAGCAGAATCCTCGCTGAAGTACCTGCAGTCCTGGGACGCCTTCCTGTCTTGAGCAAAATGGCAGCTGGATCCCGAGTGATGGGCCCGTCAGGTAAAGGTCCTGAATGGCCACTGGGAGTGGGGTCTGTCCTCCTCACCATGGCTGCCGCCACCGCCACCGCCATCCAGCCCTGCAGGGTCCATGCCAGCTGTAGCTCCTAGTGCCTGGATTAATTGTTTTTAAAGTGTTTTGCTGTTGAGTTGTATGAAAGGGACAGAATATATACTTTGGATATTAACCTCTTATCATATAATAGTAGATGAATTGTGAATACTTCCTCCCATCCTATCTAGTTTGCCTTTTTATTTTGTTGATGATTTTCTTTGCTGTGCAGAAGCTTACTTTGATATAGTCCCACTTATCTGTTTTGGCTTTGTTAGCTTTGCTTTTGGTCTTAAACCCCCCCCCCCCCCGCCCCAAAATAATTGCCAAATCTGTTAAGGAGCTTGCTTATGTTTTGTTCTAGGAATGTTACTGTTTCAGGTCTTACATTCAAGTCTGTATTCCATTTGGAGTTGATTTCTGTATAGGGTGTAAGATAGGGGTCCAATTTTTATTCTTTTGCATGTGCCTACCCAACTTTCCCGATAAAATTTGTTGAAGAGACTTCTTTCCTTATTGTACATTGTTGGCTGCTTTGTCATAACTTAATTGACCATATAAGCGTGGATTTATTTCTAGGATCTCCATTTTGTTTCATTGATCTATGTATATTTTTATGCCAATACCATACTATTGATTACTATATCTTTGTAACATATTTTGAAATCAGAAGTGTGATGCTTCCAATTATGTTCTTAACATCATTTTAGCTATTCAGATTTTTGTTGTTTTGTGATTTTATACAAATTTTAGGATTTTTTTTTATTGCTATGAAAAAAAATGACTTTGTAATTTTGATAAGTGTTACATTGAATTTTTAGATCTCTTTGGGTAATATGAACATCTTACCAGCATTCTTCCAGTTGAGCATGGAATATTTTCCATGTATTTGTGTCTATAATTTCTTTTATCAGTGTCTTACAGTTTTCAATGTATAGATGTTTTATCTTTGTTAAATATACTCCTAAGTATTTTCTTATTTTTACTAGAGGCCCAGTGCACGAAATTCTTGCACTGAGCGTCGGGGGTCCCACAGCCCAGCCTGCCCCTTCTTATAGTCCGGGAGCCCTAGTGGATGTCCTACTGACAGGGAGTGGGCCTAAGCCACAGTCTGGCAGCAGAGGCTCAGAGCAGGCCCTCTGTGTGTGTGTGTGTTTGTGTGTGTGTGTGTGTGTGTGTGTGTACGCTGGGGGCCTTCCCCCAGCCGCGTCGGAGGCTTGGCGAGCAGGCACCCCGTGTGTGTGTGTGTGTGTGTGTGTGTGTGTGTGTGTGTCCGTGTCCACTGGGGGCCTGCCCCCAGCCACACTGCTGAGGATTGGAGCAGGCACCCTTCTGTGTTGATCTCTCAGGCTCCTGGCCGCGGCTGCGTGTTGTTTCCTCCCTTGAGCGTGGCCAGGGTAGGGGGGAAGCTTGGCTTCCTCCATCACCGGGGGCAACTCAAGCCTCCTGCTCCATGGCTGCTGGCATCTTTGTTGGGTTAATTTGCATACTCTCCTTGATTGGCTGGTAGGTGTAGCTTAGTGACACCAATTTGCATGTTTCTCTTTTATTGGTGTAGATACTGTTGTAAATGATAGTTTTCTTAATTTTTCTTTCTGATTTTTCATTGTTAGTGCTTTGATTTTTATATATTGGTTTTTCATCGTTTACAGATTTTTCTTATTGGTTCCAACAGTAGTAGGGTACTTAGGGATTTCTATATATGATACCATGTCATTTGCAAATAGAGACACTTTTACTTCTTTCTGATTTGGATAGGTGGGTTATTTATTTCCTAATTGTTTTGGCTGGGTCTTTCATCCTGTGTTGCATAAAAGTTACAAGAGTACACATCCTTCTGATTTTAGAGGAAAAGCTTCCGGCTTTTCACTGTTGAGTATGATGTTAGTTGTGGATTTGTCATATATAGCCATTGTTGTGTCTCAACAAACTGGTATTGGCACAAAAACAGGCATAGATCAGTGGAATAGAATAGAGAGCCCAGAATTCAATCCACGCCTTTATAGCCAATAAATATTTGACAAAGGGGGCAAGAGCATAGAAGGGAGTAAAGACAGTCTCTTCAGTAAATATTGGGAAAACTGGACAGATACATGCAAAAAAAAAAAATGAAAATAGACCACCATCTTAAGCCAATCACAAGAATAAACTCAAAATGGATTAAAGACAAATATAAGTTGTAAAATAATAAAAATCTTAAAAGATTACAAGTAGTAAAATTTCAGACATCTCTTGAAGCAATATATTTTCTTATTTGTCTCCAAGGAAAGAGAAACAAAGGAAAAAGAGACAAATGAGACTACCTAAGAGCAAAAAGCTTCTGTACAGCAAAAATGTGGCAGAAATCATGGGAGAACAATCAGTTAACTCTCTGAGGGAGGAAAGTTTAACCTTTATTTCACAGATCTGCTAGTCCAAGGAATTCCAGATTCAAAGCCAGAACTGAACTAGTGGGGAGGCTCTGACCTATATATCTCCTCCTGTGATGGGCCCCAGAGTCCCAGCAGCTCTGCCTGTCAGTCTTGGCTCCGCCCAAGTGGGCTGTGGCAGGGACCTGGGATTAGGCTCTGCTGCTCCACCCAAGTTCAATACTCATTCTGCAATCAGAGGCATCAGATACTGAAAGCATGTTCTAGTAGAGTCAATATTAAAAGGCAGAAGAAAAGTTATTCAGATATAATGCACTTGGAAAAATGGCCAAAGTTATTAAGAAAAGGCAAATATAAAACAAGAGGGTGCTTTTACCATAGAGTAATTTCATAAACTAATGCAGAAATTAAGAAACATTGTGGTTATTTTCAAGTAACTGTAGAGCAAATATCTTTCCTATGAAAGGTCTTTTACACAATAAAAATCAATTACACGAAAGACCTAAAAAATGTAAACAATGTTTATTTTGGGTAAATAATAACTACATAATTAACATAAAATAATTAAGTGAATTTCAAAATCAAACTTAAAAATTACAAGCAAAGCATGCAGTCTGTGCTAACTAATTTCTAGTAGTAAAAATACATTTTTCATTTTATAACTATTTCATTCCAAAAAAGTAAAAATTCTGATTGGGAATTTTTACAGTTGATGTGGCAACACTTTTTCACATTTATTTCCCTCATCTTTCCTACAAAATCTACATTTCAAGTTCCTTATATTTCAACATATTTAACACTTTCAGATCCAGGAACAGTTTTTCTTCCCATAAAAATCTTACATGTAATTTGAGAACTGGCTTTGATAAATCAGCTACTACTCAAAAAGAATTTACAGTTACCAATTTTGTGGGCTCTGCAAGGAAAGACTGTGTTGGGGGAAAAACAGGCCCGCCCATAAAAGTCCTTTATCACAGAAAATAAATGGGTGGTCTTTATTTTACTTCAAATCTTTATCTGATTTATTCAAGGGGCATTTATTTGGTAGTGATCCATGTAATCAAAGAGCTAAGTAATATTGAGGCAAACAACTTATCTGACAGTTCAGGAAAAGGTTATAAGGATGCTCAAAGAACTTAGAACCACAAGGTACTTAATGAAAACTACAACCACATGAAAGAGAATATAGAAACCATAAGAAATAACCAGTCAGAAATAAAGGATACAATATCTGAACCTGGCCAGTGGCTAAATTAGTTGGAATGTTGTCTCATAAACTAAAAGTGGGTTCAATCTCCAGTCGGTACATTTGAAGGAAATCAATTATTTTTCTTTCACACTGACATTTCTCTCTCCTGAAAATACATTTAAAAATACCTCACTTTTAACTGCTCATTAAAAAAAAAGAATACTAGTATGATATTTGAAATGAGGAATACACTGAAAGGAATAAATGGTAGGTTAAATGAAGCATAGGTTTGATTCACCAATTTGGAAGATGGGGTATAAAAAAACACAATCAGATGAACAGAAAAAATGATAATTAGCCCTGGCTGGTTATCTCATTGGTTAGAGCATCAACCTGCACACCATGTTCCTGGTTGAGGACATGGGCCTCGGTTGAGGGTTTGTCCCTGCCCCTGTTTAGAATGCATGCAGGAGCAATCAGTTGATATGTCTGACATTGATCTCTCTCTTTTCCATGCTCTGAAAAGCAATGGGAAGAATACTATTAGGTGAGGATTAACACAGAGAGAAAGGGAGGGAGGGAGGGACGGAGGGAGGGAGGGAGGGAGGGAGGGAGGAAGAGAGGGAGGGAGGAAGAGGATAATTCAAGGGAACTTAGGGACAATATAAAATGTACCAACATCTGCATCACAGGGGAACCAGAAAGAGAAGGGATTGAGTAAGGAAATGAGAACCTATTTTCAGAAATAATGAACAAAAACTATACTAGCCTGGTGAAGAAAAACAGCACCGTCATGAAGCACAGTCCCAAACAAGAGGAACTAAAGAAGCCCACACCAAGACATATAGTAATTAAAACTGCAAAGGTTAAGGACAAATAGAATATCTTAAAAGCTCCAAGATAAAGATAGTTACCTAAAAGGAGGGTCCCGTAGGACTATCAGCTGAAACACCAGGTCAGATGGGATTGGCATGAAATAGTCAAAGAGATGAAGATAAAGGACCTACAAACAAGGCTACATTATCAAGAAATGCAATTATTTAAAACTAGTGGCCTGGTGCACGAAATTCATGCAATGAGTAGGGGGTGTTCCTCATCCCAGGCTGCACCCTCTCCAATCTGGGACCGCTCGAAGGGATTGGGCCTAAAATGGCAGTCGGACATCCTTCTCACAATCCAGGACTGCTGACCCCTAACTGCTCACCTGCCTGCCTGCCTGATTGCCCCCAACTGCCCCCTCTGCCAGCCTAGTCACCCCCAACTACCCTCTGTGCCAGTGTGCTTGCCCCCAACTTCCTGCCCTGCCAGCCTGCTAACTCTCAACTTCCCCCTCTGCGGGCCTGCTTGTCCCCAACTTCCCTCCCCACTAGCATGCTTGCCCCCAACTGTGCCCCTGCTGGTCTGCTCACACAAAACTGCCATCCCTCCCCCCCACACTGTCCTGATCACCTCCAACTGACCCCCAGTGATGGCCTGCTTGCCACAACTGGTCCCCCTGCTGGTCTGTTACTCCCAATAGCCCTGCCCCCCACCAGCCTGATCACCCACAAATGCCCTCCCCTCTTGGCCTCTAACCACCTCTACCTCAGCCTTGCCACCATGGCTTTGTCCGGAAGAATGTCCAGAGGTCTCCTGGAAGGTCTCCCAGTCTAATTAGCATAGTACCCTTTTATTAGTATAGACTAGAGGCCCGGTGACAAAAATTTGTGACCTTGTTGGGGGAGGTCCCTCAGCCTGGCCTGTGCCCTCTTGTAGTCTGGAACCCCTTGGGGGATGTCCACCTGCTGGCTTAGGCCCGATCCCCAGAGAATCAGGCCTAAGCTGGCAGTCAGACATCCCGCTGGCAACCCGGGAGCCCTAAGGGGATGTCCATTTGCCAGTGGGGAGCAGGCCTAAACTGCAGTTGGACATCCTTAGCGCTGTTGAAGAGGTGGGAGAGGCTCCCACCACCACCGCTGTACTGGCAGCCATCAGCCTGGCTTGTGGCTGAACAGAGCTCCCCCTGTGGGAGTGCACTGACCACCAGGGGACAGCTCCTGCATTGAGCATCTGCCTCCTGGTGGTCAGTGTGTTTCATAGTGACCAGTCATTCCCAGTCATTCTGCTGTTAGGGTCAATTTGCATATTACCCCTTTATTATATAGGATAGAGGCCTGGTGCATGGGTAGGGGTTGTCTGGTTTGCTCTAAAGGGTGTCCTAGGTCAGGGTGGGGGTCCCTATGGGATGCCTGCCAGCCTGGGTCAGGGGCTGAGAGCTGTTTTTAGGCTAGCCACACCCCCTTCAGGGTGGGGGTCCCCACTGGGATGCCTGGGCAGCCTGGGTGAGGGGCTGATGGCTGTTTGCAGGCTAGTCAAGCCCCCCAGTGGGGACCTTCACCCCATGGGGGTTTGGCCAGCCTGGGTGAGGGACTGATGGCTGTTTCCAGGCTGGCCATGGCCATGGCTGGAAGCAGGTATCTGGGATTTATTTATCTTCTAGAATGGAAACTTTGTAGGCTTGAGCAGAGCTCAGGGCCGGCAGGGCAGGCTGGAAGCTTGGCTTCCTCCATTGCCGGGGCCAACCCAAGTCACCTGCTTGCCCCAGCTCCGTGGCCGCTGCCATCTGAGTCGGGTTAACTTGCATATTTGCTCCTGATTGGCTGATGGGCGTGGCTTGTGGGTGTAGCAGAGGTACAGTCAATTTGCATGTTTCTCTTTTATTAGATTAGCTAGAGCCCTGGTGCATGGGTGGGGGCCTTCTGGTTTGCCCTGAAGGGTGCCCTGGATCAGGGTAGGGGTTTTCTTCATGCATGGGGCAGCCTAGGTAAGTGGCCTGTGGTGGTTTGCAGGCCGGTCATGCCCTCATGGAGTGAGGATCCCTGCTGGGGGAGTGTGGCCAGCCTGGGTGAGGGGCTGAAGGCTTTTTTAAAGCTGGCCACATCCCCTTCAGGGTGGGCGTCCTCACTGGGGTGCCTGGCCAGCCTGGGTGAGGGCCTGATGGCTGTTTGCAGGATGGCCATGGCCCCAGTGACCCAAACTCCTAGCCCCTTCTTGCCGGCTGGAAGCAGGTATCTGGGATTTATTTATCTTCTATAATTGAAACTTTGTAGCCTTGAGGGAGGCCAGGGACTGTCAGGGCAGGCCAGAAGTTTGGCTTCCTCCATCACCAGGGGTAACCCAAGCCTCCTGCTCATTCCAGCTCCATGGCTGCCACCATCTTGGTTGGGTTAATTTGCATACTTGCTCTTGATTGGCTGCTAGGCGTGGCTTGTGGGTGGAATGGAGTGATGGTTAATTTGCATGTTTCTCTTTTATTAGATAGGATTAAAGGAAAAAGAGCTTCCAAGGCAAGGAAAATCAAAAGGAGTTTGTTACCACTAAGTATTACAAGAAATGTTAAAGGGGCTGCGTTAAGAAGGAGGGGAGAAAGGGAAGAGGAAGAGGTAAAGAAGAAAAACAAAGGAGCATAGTTAAAAGACTAAAATGGCAATATATATGAAACATAATAATTACTTTAAATGTAAATAGCTTAAATGTTTCAAACATAAGACATAAGATAGCTGAATAGATAAGAACACAAAAATTATACATATGTTGTCTACAAAAGATACATACACTAAAAGCAAAAAAAAAAAAATTTAAGGTATTTCACACAAATAGAAAAAATTGCTGGGTGGCAAAACTTATATCTGATAAAATATATTTTAAAGCAAAAGTTATAGTTAATACAACTAAAACACTATAAAATGATAACAATAACAATCCAACAAGAGGATATAATCCTTGTAAATATTTATGTACCAAACATAGGAGCACTAAAATATGTAAAGCAAATCTTGATGGACATAAGGCAGGAGGTTACCAGCAATACAGTCACAGTAGGGGATTTAAACACCTCATAGATATCAATGGATAGATATTCCAATCAGAAAATCAGTAAGGATATGGTGGCTTTAAATGACACACCAGATCAGATGGATTTAATTGATATCTTCAGAAAATTTCACCCAAAGCAGTACAATATACATTATTTTCAAGTGCACTTGAAATATTTTATAGGTCAGACACATGTTAGGACACAAAATAAGCCTCAATAAATTTAAGAAGATTGAAGCATATCAAGCATCTTCTCTGACCGTAATGCTATGAAACTTGACATTAATCACAACATGAAAACTAAAAAACACAAAAAGATAGATGCTATAGGCCTACCTCAAGAAACAAGAAAAAACACTAATAAACTCTTTAACCCGCAATACATAATTAGAAAGAGAACAGCAAGAAAACCCAGTGCCCTGACCGGTTTGGCTCAGTGGATAGAGTGTCGGCCTGCAGACTGAAGGGTTCCAGGTTTGAATCCTGTCAAGGGCATGTACTTTGGTTGCAGGCACATCCCCATTTTGAGGTGTGCAGGAGGCAGCTGACTGATGTTTCTCTCTCAACAATGTTTCTAACTCTCTATCCCTCTCTCTTCCTCTCTGTAAAATATCAATAAAATATGTTTGAAAAAGAAAAGCCCAGTGGAAGTAGAAGGAAGGAAATAATAAAGACCAGAATGGAACTAAATTATGTAGAGAATAAAAAAAAACAGTACAAAAGATTAATGAATATAAGAGCTGGGTGGTTGGGTTTTTTTTTTTACAAGATAAACAAAGTTGATGAATCCTTAGTCAAACTCATCAAGAATCAAAGAGAGAGGATCCAAATAAATAAAATCAGAAATGAAAGTGGTGGTATAATAACAGACACCACAGATATACAATGAATGGTAAACAAATACTACGAACAATTATATGCCAACAAAATGGACAAATCCCTAGAAACATACAGTCTTATAAAATTCAATCAAGAAGAGCCAGAAAAGCTGAGTAGGCCAACAACTATTGATGAAATAGAAGCAGTAATAATAGTAAAAACACTTCCAGCAAACAAAAGTCCTAGGCCAGATGGATTTACAGAAGAATTTTCCCAAATGTGCAAAGAACAAACACATATCCTCCTCAAACTATTCAAAAAAATTCAAGAAGAAGGAACACTTCTAAGCTCTTTTTACAAAGCCAGCATTATATTAATTCCAAAACCAGAAACTACAAAAAAAGAGAATTATAGGACAATAACCCTAATGAACACGGATGCTAATATCCTCAGCAAGAGGAGAATAAAGATGGCAGGTTAGGTAAATGCCTGTACTTGCTGCCTCCCACAACCAAATCAAAATTACAGCTAAAATACAGAACAACCATCCTCCAGACCATGAGAAAACTGGCTGAGTGGAAATACTACAACTAGAGAGGTAAAGAAGAAAGTGCATGGAACGGGCTGGTCAGGCACCTAAGTGTGCCACTTTGTTAATCAGGAGGGAGATTGCCTCTGCAGAGGCCACCTGAAGGAGCAAGAGGTCCCAGCCCCATATCAGACACCCAGCCCAGGGTTCCAGAGCTGGGGAAAGAGGTCCCTACAGGAAGTAAGAAATATGGGCTGTAAAAACCAGTGTGGATTGGGGCTGAGTAACATACAGGTTGCTGGAGACATAGCTGCTCCTCTTAAAAGGCTGACACCACAAACTGAATTTATAAGCTCTGAGCTCCTCTGCTGGATGAGGCTCTCGGGGTCCCAGACATATACAGAGAGAAATGGGACTGTTTAGCAGCAGGGCAGGAACTTGGAGGTGGCTTTCTTCCAGATGGAGGAGCTCTCAGTGGTCATTGTTCCCAAGCTGAGACCTCCCTGGTGCAGAGCTGACCGGCAGCCATTTCTCTTTGCTCCACCAAGGTGCATACCTAAGACCCCACCCCACCCAATTTATAACACCACCCAAGCTCTCTGCAGCAGCTTTTGCATATGAATGGCCTGTTCTTTCTCAGGCTAAAACCTGTCAAACAAGCTGCAGCTGGGTCAGGGAGTCCGAAATTTATAAATAAAAGGCATCAAAACTGGCATCAGAACCAGCCTGCCTTGCTTCACAGCTGGGCCTCCTCTGGACACTTCCAAACCTGATTCAAAGAGGAGGAATCTGCAGATGTCTCTGTAGCTCCTGCTGGATGGCTCCAGGCAGAGGCTGTCTTTGCACCGCCCTGGAGACCCAAGAACCAGTGTACCCAGTAGTCAGTGTGAGACCATACCAGATTACAACGTTGCACATCCATAAGAGATACACTCAAGGGGCAGAGTCAGTGAGCACCAAAGTCCCACTAAAGCAAGTCCTGCTCCATAAGGGTGTCTCCTGCACACCAGCTCTCCCACTCTAGTCACAGCTGGTCCCTACAGCCAATTGGCCTGGAGGTCAATTCCTCTAAATAACACCAACAGCAATTAAGGCTTAACTGCAACAAAACTGTGCACACAGCCTACAAAGGGTGTCCATATCAGGTGATTGGGGAGGCTGAGCCACTGGGCCCTATAGGACACCTACTACACAAGGCCCACTCTACTAACTCAAGGAGACTTAGCAGCAACCTAATACATAGAAACAAACACAGGAAAGCAGCCAAAATGCGGAGACAAGGAAACATGTCACACATGAAAGAAATGGAAGAAAACAAACTACTAGATATAGAGTTCAAAACCACAGTTACAAGATGACTCAAGAATCTTCTAGAAACCTCTGAGGAACTTTGCCAGAAGCCGGTCCATCCTTGCTGCTTCACACAGTCGCTGCAGGATAGAAACATCTGCACAGCATATGTTTCAAGGGACCTGGCGTACATAGCATCCTGTTCTTAATATGTTTGCTCCCCTTAGCGCTGTGTGTTTTAACCAAGGTCACCTCTCCGAGAAAGGTTGTTTCCCCAGGTAGGGATTTTTCCCTGAAGTTAGGGAGGGGATGAAAATCCTTAACTAAGTGCCAGGCGGGTAGTTAATCACTTTAACTACAAACAATCATGCTTAAGCTACATAATCTTTACTCCCTGGAATGGAGATAAGAAACACCCTATCCTTTGTAATAGAAATTGACAGGATTAAAATCAACTGGGATAAATACGGATGTAACAAGACAATAAACAGCAGAACCTCTCTGGAGATCCAGACCAGAAGTTGGCTGGAGATCCTGGCTGGAGATCCTGGCTGGAGATCATGGCTAGGCTGCTGATCAACTGAACACCGTCGCTGTGTCCTTCCGTCTTCGCCGACTCCGTCTTCGCCGACTCCGTCTATGCCTTAGGGAACCCCTGGACCTGCTGGGGTTGGACCGCGGCATCCTGCGCCCCCGAACAGGAACCCTTAGGTAATTCCCCCTGTACTTGGGACGGATAGGACTGCACCTTAGGGTGCTGCAGACCCCCCTTGCCCCCCAGAGGATAAGTAGGGTAAGTGGGTAGTTAGTACAGAACTTAGATTGACAGGATGGGTCATACTGAGTCTAAAGAAAAAAGACTCTGTATTAATCTTATAACGCATATGCTTGCTAGCAGAGGAGTTAAGGTTACTCCCAGTCAGACAGAAAGTTTTATAGAAGACCTATGTCAATGGCTTCCTGAGGATGGAACTGTTAATTTAGAAACTTGGACTAAAGTAGGAAAGCAATTAAAGAACTATTACAGCTACCATGGATCTGAGAAAGTCCTGCCAAATGTCTTTTCCCTCTGGAATTCAATCTGTGACACCTTGGCACCAGAGGCAAAAACGGTTGAACTTTCTCAAATTTTAAATAGTCCCTCGGCTCCACCCAGAGAGGATACATCATTATTGTCTTCAGCTCAATCTAAAAGCAATTTAGCTATGCCTACTGATCGGGAGGAGAATAAACATCATAAACATGACCATTGGTCCTTTCCAGTCAGTAGAGAGGAGAGAGGCCCTCCCATTCAAAACAGGCTCCCCAAATTAGAAAGGAAGACTGTGGCTCCTAGGAGCTCCATGTCTAAATTTCAAAGGGCGATAAGAGAAGCTGAAGCTAATGGAGATCTTGAATTCTCACTCTGCTTCCCAGTTGCATATGAGAATGAGTCTGGTGGGAACGGAAACCCCACCTGGGAGCCTATACCTTACAAAGTACTTAAAGAATTAAAATTGGCCTGCTCTGAATATGGACCTCTAGCTCCTTACACACAAACCTTGGTAGAAACCCTAGCCAGTAAATGGATGACTCCTTATGATTGGTCACAGGTTTGTAAAGCCTGTCTCTCAGGAGGTGAATACTTATTATGGAAAACTGAATATGATGACCTTTCTAAGAAAGCTGTAGCCACTAGGAAAAAAAAACCAGAAAAAGAATAACCCTAGACATGATATTAGGAGAAGGTGATTTTAACATGGCTCAGGAGCGAATGAATATGCCCACAGGGGCACTTACCAAAGTAACCAGTTGTGCAGGAAATGCCTGGAAATCCCTACCTTATACAGTAGGAAAAACAACCACCCTTACAGAGGTTAAACAGAAGGTCGAGGAACCATATCAGGATTTCCTTTCTCACCTCATACAGGCAGTTAAGAGAGTAATCAATAACAAAGAGGCAGCCGATATCCTAATCAAACAACTGGCTTTTGAAAATGCTAATAATACCTGTCAGGCTTTATTAAGGCCGATTCGCAGAACAGGAACTATAAATGATTTTATAAAACAGTGTGCTGATGTAAGTCCAGCATTTATACAGGGTGTAGCTATAGCTGCAGCTCTCAAAGGGGAGACATACCCTCAATATGTACAGGGTATAGGACAAGCCAGCAATACTACAGGTAATAAAAGAAATATGAACTGCTACTCTTGTGGCTTATCTGGGCACTTTAGCAGAGAATGCCCAAATAAAAATAATAATACTCAGGCCAGATGGCAAGCTCCTCGACAGCCTGGAAATACATTAGGGAATAATATTAACCCTCCAAAAACCGTTTGTCCCCGATGTCAGAAAGGATTCCATTGGGCAAAGGAATGTAGATCAAAATACCATAAAAATGGTCGGCCAGCAGAAACCGGTTTGGCTCAGTGGATAGAGCGTCGGCCTGCGGACTGAAAGGTCCCAGGTTCGATTCCGGTCAAGGGCATGTACCTGGGTTGCGAGCACATCCCCAGTGGGAGATGTGCAGGAGGCAGCTGATCGATGTTTCTCTCTCATCGATGTTTCTAACTCTTTATCTCTTTCCCTTCCTCTCTGTAAAAAAATCAATAAAATATATTTTTTTGAAAAAAATGGTCGGCCTTTAAACTCTACAAATAGCTCCCAAGGAGGTTATATCCCATCACCTCAATTGGGAAACTTGAGAAGGGGCCAGCCCCAGGCCCCTGCAATAAAAGGGGGATCAACCTTCAACCCCTCTGCAAATTTCGATCAGTCAGTGACCTCTTCAGGGCAACCCCACGCAGTGCAGGATTGGACCTCCACTCAACCACCCATGCAATACTAACCCCAGACTCACCAGTAGCAGCCATTCCTACAGGAGTGTCTGGGCCACTGCCTGAGGGAACTGTAGGTTTAATATTAGGACGGAGCTCCACCTCGTTATAGGGGAATCTTAGTCATCCCAGGAGTTGTTGATGCAGACTACACAGGAGAAATACAGATTTTACTTTCCCCACCCACCACAGCTATACAGATTCAGCCCAACCAGAGAATTGCCCAATTACTCCTGTTACCAATACATAAAATAGGGACAGCTGTTACCCAGAAAGCTAGAGGGGCCAGAGGCTTTGGATCTAGTGATGCAGCATTTTGGATACAAGAAATCCATGCTACTAGACCTACAAAAATTTTACAAATTCAGGGAAAACCAATTGAAGGTCTACTGGATACAGGAGAAGATGTTTCCTGCATAGCAGGGAAGGATTGGCCCTCTTCATGGCCCACGCACACCACCTCCACTTCCCTAGTAGGCCTAGGCAAGGCATCTAATGTAAAAAAGAGTTCTCAGATTTTAACTTGGGCTGATGAAGATCAACATTCAGGAACATTCTCTCCCTATGTAATTACGACTATCCCGTTTACATTATGGGGAAGAGATATCTTATCTCAAATGGGAGTTCTATTATATAGCCCCAGCGGTGTTTGATTTACTCCTGTTACAAAATATTACAAGAAAATGAGTTTAAATATTCCTCTCCTCATCATGTTCTACAACATACTCTATTTGTAATTAATATACTAAATGTAGATTCTGAGGGAAATTCCCCGATGTACAGGCATTGGAACCCTGATTTAACTAAACCTAAAGCCCTCGTCAAATGGAGAGACTTGCTTACAGGAACCTGGAAGGGACCTGATGTACTTTTAACCTGGGGGAGAGGATATGCTTATATATTTCCACAGGATGCAGACTCACCTGTGTGGATTCCAGACCGTCTAGTCCAACCTTATGTCTCACCGCCCTCCATCTCTACCTCACCATAGCACACCTGACCAGTGCCCGTCTGCAGCAGATGTGCAGCCCTGAGCTGGAACAATCTGTCCGTTGGGAGGATCACATGTGCCTCCTTTTTGTCTTTCCACATGTCCCAGCTTTGCCCCACATCTCCTTTCCTTTTTTCCTTTTTTTAAAATCTAACTACTTGTTTGCTGCTTCTTTGGCCTTTCTCCTTCTTTCCTGAACACAGCCTTTTCTAGAATCTCCCTACCCTACTGTTCCAGGAAGGGCACCTCTCTTTTACGCCGTGACGAGGGGTGTTTGGTATATGTCCCATACATGGAGTTGTCTTGTGCCAAGAGCCTGACATCCTGGGCTGAGAAAGCCCTGTTCCGGGACTCTCCTTTGTCCTGTATTGGCCTCTCTTACCCTTGTGCCAAGAGGGACCCTCTTCTTACAATCCAATTGCCCATAGCTATTGCCTGAGCTCTCTGTTCATGCTGAGGTTGAAGCCTCATGGTGGCTGGTACCGTGGATCTGTCTCTCACCCAATAGCGTGAGCTGGGCCCTCCCTGGAGAAGAAACCCGGGTTCCCCAAGATATGTGATCAATGTCGGGGCCCCGCCAGCAGGCAAGGGGATCCCAAGGCAGTTGCTGGGCATGGAGGCCAGAGGGACATAGGCTACCAAGGAGACAGAACTGAACCTCACATCACCCTACTTGGCCCAGAGATGGCTGGTAGTCAAAGACGGGTAAGACCCCAAGGGGTGGGGCAACCTAAGACAGGCACAGTTCGGAGGGCCAGTAGGAGAGAACTTGGGGTTCAACAGAGGTGGGGCACAGATCCTCACCCCCCCCCCCAATGGTTCAGGGGCTTGAACACTCGCCCCTTCTGAGGAAGGTCTCCTGTCGCCATGGCTGCTTCCTGCTTCCCACACCCAGCTCAGATCGGGACCCAGGTAAAGACAGAGACTGGCTGACAGCAGCTGCCCTCTCACTGCAACAGGACTTGTTTCCCATTTCTACCTTGGACCACGGGGAAAGGGTCAGCTGAAGGTAAGGGCTGTGTCAGGATGCTGCCTTCTTCCCTGTCTTCTCCCTCTTTTTTCTAAACACTTCCATGCCTTGTAGTTCTTTTGCTTTCTCTTCTTTTTCTCTCTATTGCCCTCCATCTTCCATATCAGCTGACCCAGAGGGCACAGCTTACTCCTCCTCGGACACCGACACCACCATCAACCACGGCCCTGATGGACGCTTTGATGCAGCCCTTCAACTCGCTGATGCTTCGGGAAGCCCGTCGCCAGTGACGCCGCCCGCTAGCCAGACCAACAAAGACAATCAAAACAACAACTTGAAGACAGCTGAAATCCCTTGACTGAAGAGGCCAGCAACCTTCTACAGGAATGGGGCTCCTTGTGCACTCCATCCACTATGTTTATAGTTATGCTCACTGTCATTGCTTGCCAGTCTTCTTCCGAGTTTTAAACGGCCCAATCTGAGAGGTGGACACTGATTTGCATGTGCTGTCATTTAAAAAATAAAAAAAAATGGGGGAATTTGCCAGAAGCTGGTCCATCCTTGCTGCTTCACACAGTCGCTGCAGGATAGAAACATCTGCACAGCATATGTTTCAAGGGACCTGGCGTACATAGCATCCTGTTCTTAATATGTTTGCTCCCCTTAGCGCTGTGTGTTTTAACCAAGGTCACCTCTCCGAGAAAGGTTGTTTCCCCAGGTAGGGATTTTTCCCTGAAGTTAGGGAGGGGATGAAAATCCTTAACTAAGTGCCAGGCGGGTAGTTAATCACTTTAACTACAAACAATCATGCTTAAGCTACATAATCTTTACTCCCTGGAATGGAGATAAGAAACACCCTAACCTTTGTAATAGAAATTGACAGGATTAAAATCAACTGGGATAAATACGGATGTAACAAGACAATAAACAGCAGAACCTCTCTGGAGATCCAGACCAGAAGTTGGCTGGAGATCCTGGCTGGAGATCATGGCTAGGCTGCTGATCAACTGAACACTGTCTCTGTGTCCTTCCTTCTTCGCCGACTTCGTCTATGCCTTTGAGAACCCCTGGACCTGCTCGGGTTGGATCCCAGCAGAACTTAGTGAAACTTACAGGGATCTTAGGGAGAATGCCAAGAAAATTGAAAAGGACCATACACTGAAATAAAAAATAATATACAGGAATTCAACAGTAGACTAGTAAATCCTAAGAATCAAATCAATGATTTGAAACATGAGGAAACAAAAAACACCCAACCAGAAGAGCAAAAAAAAAAAAAAAAAAAAAAAAGAATTATTTATTTATTTATTTATTTATTTATTAAATCTTTATTGTTCAGATTATTACATTTGTTCCTCTTTTTTCCCCCCATAACCCACCTCCTCCCAGTTCCCGCCCCACCCTCTTCCCTCACTCCCCACCCACTGTCCTCATCCATAGGTGCACGATTTTTGTCCAGTCTCTTCCCGCATCTCCCACACCCCTTTCCCCCCCAAGAATGGTCAGTCCATTCCCTTTCTATGTCCCTGATTCTATTATAATCACCAGTTCATTCTGTTCATCAGATTATTTATTCACTTGATTCTTAGATTCACTTGTTGATAGATGCATATTTGTTGTTCATAATTTGTATCTTTACCTTTTTCTTCCTCTTCCTCTTCTTAAAGGATACCTTTCAGCATTTCATGTAATCCTGGTTTGGTGGTGATGAACTCCTTTAGCTTTTCCTTATCTGTGAAGCTCTTTATCTGACCTTCAGTTCTGAATGATAGCTTTGCTGGATAAAGTATCTTGGTTGTAGGTTCTTGGTATTCATCACTTTGAATATTTCTTGCCACTCCCTTCTGGCCTGCAAAGTTTCTGTTGAGAAATGAGCTGACAGTCGTATGGGTATTCCCTTGTAGGTAACTGAGTTTCTTTCTCTTGCTGCTTTTAAGATTCTCTCTTTGTCTTTTGCTCTTGGCATTTTAATTATGATGTGTCTTGGTGTGGTCCTGTTTGGATTCCTTTTGTTTGGGGTTGTCCGCGCTTCTTGGACCTGTAAGTCCATTTCTTTCACCAGGTGGGGGTGTTTTCTGTCATTATTTCTTCAAATAGGTTTTCAATATCTTGGTCTTTCTGATCTTCTGGCACCCCTATAATTCTGATATTGGTACGCTTGAAGCTGTCCCAGTGGCTCCTTACACTATCCTCGCATTTTTGGATTCTTTTTTCATTCCGCCCCTCCGGTTGGGTGTTTTTTGCTTCCTCGCATTTCAAATCATTGACGTGATTCTTGCGCTCCTCTGGTCTGCTGTCGGGAGTCTGTATAATATTCGTTATTTCAGTCCGTGTATGCTTAATTTCTAGTTGGTTCCCCATCATAACATCGAGGGTCTCATTAGTCTTCTTGTAGATCTCATTGTTTATCGGCGGCATCTAAACAGTTCTTGAGAGACCTTAAAAGTGTGGTTCTGAACTCTATATCTTCCATTGACAATTTTGTCCTGTTTCTTTGTCTCCGCATTTTGTTATGCTTTCTTGGTGCACCCCCTAGTGGTCTTTGTGCGCAGTCTTGTAGTTAAGCCTTGATTGTTGTAGCTAATACCAGGGAGGGTTTGACCTCCAGGCCAAGTGGCTGTAGAAAAAAGAATTAAAAAATATGAAGATAGAGTAAGGAGCCTCTGGGACAACTTTAAGTGCACCAATATCCAAATTATGGGCGTGCCAGAAGATGAAAGAGAGAGCAAGATATTGAAAACTTATTTGAAGAAATGATGGCAGAAAACTTCCACTACCTGGTGAAAGAAGCAGACTTTCAAGTCCAGGAAGCTCAGAGAACCCAAAAGAAGAGGAATCCAAAGAAGACCACATCAAGATACATGATAATTAAAATGCCAAGGCTATAGATAAAGAGATAATCTTAAAAGCAGCAAGTTAGTTACCTACAAGGGGTGCCCATATGACTCAGCTGATTTCTCAACAGAAGCTATGCAGGCCAGAGGGAGAAGCAAGAAATATTTAAAGTGATGAATAGCAAGAACCTATGACCAAGTTTACCCAGCAAAGTTATCATTTCGAATTGAAGGTCAGATAAAGAGCTTCAGTCAAGAATAAGCTAAAAGAGTTTATCACCACCAAACTAGTATTATATGAATTGCTGAAGGGTATTCTTTAAGAAGAGGAAGAAGAAGGAAAGGGTAAAGATAAAAAATATGAGCATCAAAGTGACAACAAAGATATATCTATCAACAATTAAATCTAAAAATCAAATGAATAAAAAATATGCTGAACAAATTAAACTGGTGAATGGCATAGAATTAGAGGCATGGAAATGGGACAGACTGACAATTCTTATAGGCAAGGGGATTTGGAGGGATGGTGGGAAGAGATTAGACAAAGATCTTATATGCATTACCTATGGACACAGACAATAGGATGGCAAGGGCCTGGAGTAGGGTGGGAACTGGGTGGAGGGAAACTATGGGGGGAAAAAAGATGGGCATCTGTAATAATCTCAACAATAAGTATTAATAAATGAAATAAATAAAAAATAAATCCTCAGCAAAATATTAGCATATCAGATCCAGCAATATTTTGAAAAGGCTAGAGACCCAAGCACAAAATTTGTGCAAGGGGCTTGGCCCTTGCAGCTGCCTTGGCTTGCCTAGGCCTCACAGTCCTGGCTTCGTCCACAAGGCCATCTAGAAGGATGCGAGGAAGGTTGTTCAGCTGTCCAGTCCAATTAGCACATTATGCTTTTATTATTAGAGATCATATACCATGATAAAGTGGGATTTATTCCAAGGTTATAAGGCTGGTACAATATTTGCAAATCAATAAGTGTGATACATCACATAAATAAATTGAAAAATAAATACCACATGATCATATCAATAGATGCAGAAAAAGGATTTGATAAAATCAATTGATAAAAACTCTCAAAAGAGTGGAAATAGAGAGATCCTATCTCAACATAATATAGGCCATATATAACAAAACAACATAATACTGAATGGACAAAAACTAAAAGTGTTTCCCTTAACAAGAGGAATAAGAAAAGGATGTCCACTTTCACCACGCTTACTCAACACTGCATGAATCCATGCATGGTTGGGGTCCCTCTGCCTGTCCAATGATTGGGGCTGATCAGGGCTATCTCACCCACTTCTGATTGGGGCCAGTAGCTGGAGAGAGACCAAGGGAGGGCTCCAGGGCCTGTCTGGCCTAATCTCGCCCAGTCCTAATTGGCGGGACTCAAGCTGCAAATTAACCTAGTGGTCCAAGCATCTGCCCCCTGGTGGTCAGCACATGTCATAGTGACTAGTCGGTCAACTGCACAGTCCGACACACAGCATATTAGGCTTTATATATATACTAGAGGCCCTGTGCACAAAAATTTGTGCTCTTGGGGGGAGGGGGGTCCCTCAGCCCGGCCTGTGCCCTCTCGCAATCTGGGACCCCTTGGGAGATAACAACCTGCTGGCTTAGGCCTGCTCCCAGGTGGCAGAGGGCAGGCCCAATCCCTAGGTGCAGCCCCTGGTCAGGCTCAGAGCAGGGCTGATTAGGGAGTTGGGTTGCTGTCCCCTGTCATGCACAGAGCAGGGCGAATCAGGAGATTGCAATGCCACCCTCAGTCACGCTCAGGGTAGGTATGATTGGGGGGTTGGGGCACCGCCCCCTGTCACACTCAAGGCAGGGTCAATGGGGAGGTTGCGGCGCCACCCCCAGTCATGCACAGAGCAGGCCCATCAGGGGGTTGGGGCTCTGTAACCTGTCACGCACAGAGCAGGGTCGATCAGGGGTTTGGAGAGCTCTCTTCTGTCACACACAGAGTAGGGCTGATAGGGGAGTTGGGGCGCCACACTCTGTTACACTCAGGGCAGGACCGATCAGGGGGTTGGGGCGCCACACCCTGTCACACACAGAGCAGGGCGGATCAGAGGGTTGGGGTGCCGCACCCTGTCACACACAGAGCTGCAGGGCGATCAGGGGTTTGGGGAGCTCCCCCAATCAGGCACAGAGCAGGGTTGATCAGGGGGTTGGGGCGCCTTCCCCTGTCACAAACAGAGCAGGGCGGATAGGGAGGTTGTGGTCCTGCCTCCTGTCACACACAGAGCCACACAGCAATCAGGGGGTTTGGGCGCTGCCCCCTGTCACGCTGATCCAGGTGCCAGGAGGCCTCGCGGCTCCGCTGATCCCAGTGCTGGGAGGCATATTACCCTTTTACTATATAGGATAGAGGCCTGGTACATGGGTGGGGGCCAGCTGGTTTGTCCTGAAGGGTGTCCTGGATCAGGGTGAGGGTCCTGCTTGGGTGCCTGGTCAGCCTGGATGAGCAGATGATGGCTGTTTTCAGCTGGTCACACCCTGTTCAGGGTGGGGGTCCCCAATGGGGTGCCTGGCCAGTCTGGGTGAGGGGCTGAGGGCCATTTTCAGACTGGCAGGTGACTGAAGCTCCAAACCTCTCCTTTTTTTCTTTTTTTTTATTAATTCTGGGATTTATTTACCTGCTATGGCTGTCACTGGAGCTGAGAGCCGGCTTTAGCTCGGAGGCTTGGCTCCAGCTCTGAGACCTTGGCTGCTGAAAGCATTTATCTGGGTTTGTTTGGGTTCTATAATTGTAACACTTTTGCGGTCCTGCTCGCTCCAGCTCTGACACCTGAAATCAGGTTTCTGGGGATTTTTTAGCTTCTATAATTGCAACATTGTTTCTTAGAGTGCAAGCTCAGAGGCTGGCAGCAGCAGGCGGGGAACGTTGGCTTCCTCCTTCACTGAAGCAAGCCTCCTGTTTGCTTCAGCTGTCCGGCTGCCGGCTGCCATATTGGTTGGCAGTTAATTTGCATATCTTGCTGATTAGCCAATGGGAAGGGTAGCGAAGTTACTGTTAATTACCATGTTTCTCTATTATTAGATAAGACTAGAATCCCAGTGCACAAAATTCATGCAAGGGAGGGGGGTCCCCTCAGCCCAGCCTGCACCCTCTCCAATCTGGGATCCCTTTCACAATCTTGGACCTCTGGCTCCTAATCGCTCATATGCCTGGTTGCCCCTAAGTGCCTCCTACTGCCGGCCTGGCCGCCCCCAACTGCCCCCATGCTGGCCTGGTTGCCCCCAACTGTGCCCCCTGCCAGCCTGGTCACCACTGATGCCTCCTCCCCCACTGGCCTTGTCGCCCAACGCAGCCTGCTGTTTATTTATTTGGTCATCCCTCACTAACCCCCCTGCCGACCTGGTCACACCATGCGACTGCTTGTTCAGTTGTTTGGTTGTCCCTCACTATCCCCCCTGCTGGCCTGGTCTTGTGAGGGTGTGAGGGTTAATTTGCATATTACATCTTCATTATATAGGAATAGATAGTAACTCATGGTGCGGAATGCCCCGCATGCACTTTCTCCTGCCCCTGGTCTTGGAGACCGCATGTCTTTCCAAGGCTCTGCTCACCATCATCAGCTGCCACATGAAGTAAATTGAATTGTGTGTGTGTAAACCCTTTGCAGGCTCCATGAATGTGTCTTAACTTAGCTGCAGTTCCAATTACTCCAACATAAGGAGAGACACCCTCATTATCAGGTAACACCATCATGGTAAGACTCCTCCTCAGCCTACTTCAGTGGTTTTAAATAGGCCATGAGTTGCCCTAGATGGTTTGCCTCAGCGAATAGAACCACATCCTGTGGACTGAAGGGTCCTGGGTTTGATTCCAGTCAAGGGCACATTCCTGGGTTGCAGGCTTAATCCCCAGGAGGTGGTGTGTGGGAGGCAGATCGATTCTCTCTCATCATTGATGTTTCTATCTCTCTCTCTCTCTCTCTCTCTCTCTCTCTCTCTCTCTCTCTCTCTCTGCCTTCCTCTCTGAAATCAAAAAAATATATTAACAAAAATAATAAATAGGCCATTAATCAAATGTTGCTGCTCTCCATCCAGTCCCCTCAAACCCTCTTTTGTCTTTGACCCTCCCCACACACACACTCTGCTAGGGTCTGTAAAATGGGGTCAGGATTTCTACTTCAACCAAGGGCAAAGCTTCCACATGGCCCTCCTTCCCCGCCTGTCTCTGCCCCCAGTCCTGTGGGGTTTCTCTCCTTCCCCTCCATCTAACTTGGTGGGCCCTGCTCTGACCCCTCCTCATGTGACCTCCTGTCTACAGCCTCCCACTTTCTCCTCTGGGAGTGGAGCTCTCCAAAGGCTGTGTGGGAATTGAGGGGGGTTGTGTAGAGTGGGGTGGGGCAGGCAAAGCAGTGTGGGGTGTGCAGTGGTGGAGAGCTGTGTGGGCAAGCCCAAGCTTTGGAGAAGAGCTGGGGTGACAAGTCACCGGGAGGAGGAGGGAGAGATGTGGTGCTTGTCCCATGAGAGAGGCATTGAGCTCCTCAGCTGCCCCCACCCATTAGCTTTTCTAGACCCCTGCACAACTATCACCCTCCACCCCTTGATGCCTCCACTTCAAGTTTTGGACTCAGTTTCTCTGACAGCCCCACCCCTCTCTCTGTTGCATTCCAGGGGCCCGAAGCTGCACCTTGGCTTTGGGCAGGTATGCCTGGCCTGCCCCCTGTAATGGTGCTACCCACTCTCCTGGAGTAGTTAGTGAAACTTAACAAATAAAAATAAGCATCTCTGAATATTATAAATCGTGCACTGAGAATGCCACAGGCTGCAGAGGGCTCTTGAATCAAGTGTAGCAGCCTCCCCTCCCACTCCATCCCTCCTGGCTCCCACTGCCATCCTCATCCATCCAGCGGCCAAACCCTGGGAGCTTCCTGACAGCTCTCTCCTCACACCTCACTTTCCAGTCCAACCCACCAGCGCCTGCAGCAAGCTAAGTTACTGGTCCGAGCGTCTGCCCATTGGTGGTCAGTGCATGTCATAGAGACTGGTTAAGCTGTCAAACTCCCAGCCAAACTCTAGTCGAGGAAACAATTTGTATATTAGGCTTATATTATATAGGACCAGAGGCCTAGTGCACAAAAATTCATGTATTTGGGTGGGAGGGTTACCTCAGCCCGGCAAATCCTGACCTTTACTTGTGGTAAATAAATAATAAAAAACATAAAGCACATATGTACATACATCGAAATGACGAAACATTTTTTTATAAATAAATGGGAGATGAAGACTAACCACAAAACGGTAAGTCGAGACCTACATAACCCAAGGATTGACTGTATTTAGGTCCGTTCCCCATTTTTTGATTGGATTGTTTATCTTCCTTTTGTTAAGTTGTATGACTTCCTGTAAACTTTGGAGATTAAACCCTTATCTGAAATAACATTGGCAACTATATTCTCCCATGCAGTGGGCATTTTTATTGTTTTGTTGATGGTTTCATTTGATGTGCAGAAGGTTTTTATATTGATGTAGTCCCATTTGTTTATTCCCTTATTAGTTTCCATTGCCCTAGGATCTGTATTGGTGAAGACACTGCTTTGATTATGTTGAGCTATGATTCCTCTATTCCCACTTTGCTGATGGTTTTTATCAAAAATCACGGCATATGTCTGAGATCTTGCTGCCTGTAGATTCCTCTAAGATTTTTATGGTTTCCCATCTTACATTTCAGTCCTTTATCCATTTTCAGTTTATTTTTGGGTACGGTGTACGTTGGTGGTCTAGTTTCATTTTTTTACATGTATCAGTTCAATTTTCCCAACACCATTTATTGAAGAGACTGTATTGATTCCATTGTATGCTCTTGCATCTTTTGTCAAATATTAATTGAGCATACTGGCTTGGGTAGAATTCTGGGTTCTCTATTCTATTCCATTGTTCTATATGTCTGTTCTTGTGCCAGTACTGGGCAGCTCTGAGAACAGTGGCTTTGTAATGTAGCTTGATATCTGGTATTGAGATCCCACCCACTTTGCTCTTCTTTCTCAGGATTGCTGTGGCTATTTGGAGTTTTCTTAATTCTATATGAATTGTTGTTTTCTCTAGGTTGCAAAATATGCTGTTGGTATTTTAATGGGGATTGCATTGAATCTATAGATTGCTTTGAATAGTATGGACATTTTAATGGTGTTGATTCTACCAATCCATGAACAAAGTGTGTTCTTCTATCTATTTATGTCTTTATCTATTTTTTCAATGTTCTATAGTTTTCTGAGTACAGGTCAATTTCCTCCTTAGTTATCAGCCTGTTGAGATTTTTTGATTCTTCTTGGTTGAGTTTTGGAAGGTCTTATTTTTCTAGAAATATGTCCATTTCCTCTAGGTTGTCTAGTTTTTCATAGTATTTTTTTTTAACAATCCTTTGTATTTCTGTGGGGTCTGTTGTTATTTTGCCTCTTTCATTTCTGATTTTGTTTATCTAGGTCCTATGTCTTTGTTCCTTGGTGAGCCGCCTAGATTTTCATCAATTTTGTTTATTCTTTCAAAGAACCAGCTCTTGGTTTCATTGACCATATATATTTGGTCTCTAAGTCATTTATTTTTGTTTTGGTCTTTATTATCTGCTTCCTTCTGTTCACTCTGGGCTTTCCTTGCTACTCTCTAATTCTTTATGTTGTAGAGTTAGATAATTTATTAACATTTTTCCTTGTTTATTTTGAGGTAGGCCTGTAGAGCTATAAACTTCCCTCTCAGAACTGCTTTCACTGTGTCCCATAGATTTTGGATTGTTGTGTTTTCACAACAATGGATTGTCATTTGTTTCAAGGATGTTTTTAACTTCTCTTTGATCTCTTTGGCAACCCAATCATTATTTAATAGCATGCTATTCAGCTTCCAAGTGTTTGAATTTTTTTGATTGTTTTTATTGTAGTTGATTTCTTTTTTTAAAAAATTCTTTATTACTTAAGGTATTACAAATGTGTCTTCGTCCCCCCCATTAAACCCCTTTTCTCCTCCCCCTCCCCCCACTCATGCTCTCATCCCCCTGTTGTCCGTGTCCATTGGTCTGGCTTATATGCATGCATACAAGTCTTGCCCCCTCCCTTGCCTACTTTCCCTCTGGGGATTAATAGCCTGATCGCTGTTTCTCAGTCTTTGGATCTGTCCCTGTTCATCAGTCTCTGTTGTTCTCTATATTCCACAAATGAGTGAAATCATGAGGTATTTATCTTTCTCTGACCGGCTTATTTCACTTAGCATACTGCTCTCCAGTTCCATCCATTCTGTTACAAAAGGCAAGAGTTCCTTCTTTTTTGCCGCAGCATAGTATTCCATTCTGTAAATCGACCACAGTTTTTTGATCCACTCATCTGTTGATGGGCACTTACACTGTTTCCAAATCTTAGCTATAGTAAAATGTGCTGCTATGAAGATAGGAGTGCATATATCCTTTCTGATTGGTGTTTCTGGCTTCTTGGGATATATTCCTAGAAGTGGGATCACGGGGTCAAATGGGAGTTTCATTTTAATTTTTTGGGGAAGCTCCATACTGCTCTCCACAGTGGCTCACCAATCTGCATTCCCACCAGCAGTGCACGAGAGTTCCTTTTTCTCCACATCCTCTCCAGCACTTGTTGTTTGTTGATTTGTTGATGATAGCCATTCTGACAGGTGTGAGATGGTACCACATTGTCGTTTTGATTTGCATCTCTCATATAATTAGCGACTTTGAGCATGTTTTCATATGTCTTTGGCCTTTTGTATGTCCTCTTTCGAAAAGTGTCTCTTTAGGTCTGTTGTCCATTTTTTGATTGGATTGTTTATCTTCCTATTGTTAAGTTTCATGAGTTCTCTGTAAATGTTGGAGATTAAACACTTATCCGTGATATCATTGCCAAATATCTTCTCCCATGCAGTGGGTCTTGTTGTTTCTTTTATTTCTCTGCTTTTCTTTTTTTATTTTTTTAAGTTGTTTTATCGCTTAAAGTATTACAAAGAGTATTACATATGTCTCCTTTTTTCCTGCCCTTAACAATCCCCTGGCCTCCTGTACCCCCCACTGTCTTATGTCCATTGGTTATACTTATATTCAAGTCCTTCGGTTGATCTCTTACTCCAACCCCTTCTGCCCCACAACCCTCCCCGGTCTTCCCACTGTAGTTTGACAATCTGTTCGAGGCTGCTCTGCCTCCATATCTATTTTTGTTCATAAGTTTATAATGGTCTTAATTATCCATAAATGAGTGAGATCATGTGGTATTTTTCCTTCATTGACCGGCTTATTTCACTTAGCATAATATTCTCCAGTTCCATCCATGCTGTTGCAAATGGTAAGAGTTCCTTCTTTTTTACACCAGCATAGTATTCCATCGTGTAGATGTACCACAGTTTTCTAATCCATTTTTCTACTTATGGGCACTTAGGCTGTTTCCAGATCTTAGCTATGGTGAATTGCACTGCTAAGAACATATGGGTGCATATATCCTTTCTGATTGTTGTTTCTGTTTTCTTGGGATATATGCCTAGAAGTGGCATCATGGGGTCAAACGGGAGTTCCACTTTTAGTTTTTTGAGGAAACTCCATACTGTCTTCCATAGTGGCTGCACCAGTCTGCATTCTCACCAGTAGTGCACGAGAGTTCCTTCTTCTCCACATCCTCTACAGCACTTGTCATTTTTTGATTTGTTGATGATAGCCATTCTGACAGGTGTGAGATGGTACATCATTACTGTTTTGATTTGCATTTTTCTAATGATTAGTGACTTAAATAACTTCACAGCTACCTCTTTATCCGAGAATAAAGGCCAATATGTATATAATGGTCTATAAAATATTTGACCCACTTACTTTTAAAATCTCATCTTCTATAAGTATTCCTGTGCTTTTTGTCCACACTAATTCAGTGTTATTCTTGGAACACCCAGTTATCTTCCTCTCACAGGGACCATGCTTTTTATGTTCTTACTAGAGGCCTAGTTCATGGATTGATACACCACTGGGGTCCCTCAGCCTGTCTCTCAGGTATCAGAGGACTTCCATGCTTCTACTGCCTGGTCTTATCTGCCAGCTCATCAGGCCCTAGCCTGCTGTCTGCATCAATCCTGCAAAACATGAAGTAGTGTGTGAAGCAGCAGGTGGCTGGGGAGGAGCCCAAGCCCAGGCTGGGTGCCATGCTATTCCTGCTCATCCCAGCCCCACTTCACCGGCCACCGCCAATTGGGCGCACATGGGGAGTGTCGGCAGGAGAGGCTTGCACTGCTGCAGATGTGCTCATCAGCTGTGAGCTTGGCATCTGGCTGAGCAGTGCTACCCATCTGGAGTGCACTGACGACCAAGGGGAAGCTCCTGTGTTTAGCATCTGACCCTGGTGGTCAGTGCATGTCATAGTGACCAGATGACCAATCATTCAGTCGTTTGGTCACTTAGGCTTCTACACTAAGAATAGACAAATATGTAAATTGACCATACCTTCATGATGTCCCACAATCAAGCAGGTGTTAGTCTGTAAACCCAACAAAGATGGTGGGCCTGTGAGCAGCACTCACATGTGTAGGCACCAATTGGCCAGGGGGTGGGGCAGGACCCACCTGTTCAAAAAGCACATGCGTCATCACCATGGCATTCTGCACCATCTCAGCTGCTCCGGGCCTCTGGGCAGTGTGGGAAGGTAGAAAGGTGGCTCTGGGCTGGAGCAAAGATGGAAAGGTGGTTCCAGGCTGAAGCGAAGGCAGAAAGGTGGTTCGGCTGGAGCGAAGACGGTGCCGGCATCCAGGGGAAGGAAGTCCCATTCTTGTACGAATGTTCATGCATTGGGCTTATAGTTTATGTGCATACTAGAGGCCCAGTGCACAAAAGTCTGTGCTCTTTGGGGGGTCCCTCAGCCCTGCCTGTGCCCTTTCACAGTCTGGGAATCCTTGGGGGATGACTACCTGCTGGCTTAGGCCCACTGCCTGGGGGATTGGGCCTAAACTGGCAGTCAGACATCCCTCTGGCAGGCTGGGCGCCCTCAGGGGATGTCCACTTGCCAGCAGGGAGCAGGCCTAAGCTGCAATCAGACATCCTTAGTGCCACTGAGGAGGCAAGAGAGGCTCCCTCCACCACCGCTGTACTGGTAGCCATCAGACTGGCTTGTGGCTGAGCAGAGCTCCTCCTGTGGGAGCGCACTGACCACCCGGGGGCAGCTCCTGCATTGAGCATCTGCCCCCCTGGTGGTCAGTGTGTGTCATAGTGACCAGTCATTTCCAGTCATTCTGCTGCTAGGGTCAATTTGCATATTACCCTTTTATTATATAGGAGTGCCTGGCCAGCCTGTGTGAGGGGCTGATGGCTGTTTTCAAACTGGCCACAGCCCATTCAGTGTGGGGGTCCCCACTGGGGTGCCTGGCCAGCCTGAGTAAGGGGCTGAGGGCCATTTTCAAGTTGGTCACACCTCCTTCAGGGTGGGGGGGTCCTGCTGGGGTGCCTGGCCAGTCTGGGTGAGGGGCTTATGGCTGTTTGCAGGATGGCCACTACCCCCAGCTACCCAAACTACCAGTGGAGGCTGGCTGGAAGCAGGTGTCTGGGATTTATTTGTCTTCTATAATTGAAGCTTTGTTGCCATGAGCGGAGGCCGCAACCAGCTCAGGGCCTGTGGGAAGCTTGACTTCCTCCATCACCCGGGCAACCAAGCCTCCTGCTTGCTACAGCTCCATGGCTTCCAGCCACCATCTTGGTTGGGTTAATTTGCATATAGTTGCTCTGATTGGCTGGTGGGCATAGCTTAGGGCATAGCGAAGGTACAGTTAATTAGCATCTTTGTCTTTTATTAGTGTAGATAGATTTTTTTAAGTCAATATTGAGGCAATAGCAATGGTCTCCTAATTAGTGTCTCACTCTTACAATTCTGTTACAGATCTCTTGATTCACCTATGCCAGTGTTATGGTAGATAGTTCTGAGAGTGCACATGAAGTTGTACAGGAAGAATACAATTTTACACATATTCAAGGAGCTTCTTACTTTTTCACAGTGTTCTTATAAAAAGATAGCTCATAAGGTGAAAGTTTACAATTACAAGAACAAGTTTCAACCAATAGGGACAAAGGCCTGTGAAAAAAGCTTTAGCTATCCTTTCTAAGGGCCAATTCTAAAATGCATTATTTCACTGTGCAAGAACCTGAGTAATTTGAACCCGCATTGACTTTGACAATGACTATGATAATGTACTCTTTTTAAAATTTATTTTCATGTTTACACTATGTCCTCATTTCCTCCCCTTCACCCCCTTTACACAGCCCCACCTCCCTTTCCTTTGGCTTTCACCATACTGTTTGTTGTATGTGTCTATGGGTATGCATGTATGTTCTTTGTCTAATCCCTTCTTCTTTCATGTGGTATCTTCTCCCCAAAATCCTTCCTCTTTGACAGCTGTCAGTTGTTCTATGTTTTTATGCCTCTGTGTTGTGAGAGTGAACCAGTGATCTTTTCTGTCAAAGAAAGGAGCTTACTGCCATATTAGATCCCACTATTTTGATCTGTCCTTCAGGCTATCAGAGTGCCACCATCTTAGCTCCGCCTTACCCCTCCTCTTCCTCTGAATTAGCCGATCATGAAATAATGTGAACCTGAGCTCTGAGCCCTGACCAATCAGGTCAGAGTTCAGAGTGAGGCACAGGGCAGACCCACATCAAGAAACAAAAGCCAAATGGACTTCACATTCATTGTTTTCTGCCCCTGATTTCCAGCTGGCAAAATCACCCTTTGGCACAGGAGGGTGCAATGAAGTTTTGAGTGTCTGTCTCATTCCAGTGATATTGTTGAGTGCATTTCTAACAGTGTCCATTTTATTAATCAGTTCATTTTGATCATTAGATTAACACATACAACTGAGATTATATGGCATTGACTCGGCATAATAATCTCCTCTGATATTGGCTTTTCCCCTTCCCTGTCTTATTTTCTAAGCTCTCTCACTTCTGTTTCCTTAAATTATGTCACAAATAAACTTTCCAGTTTTTTTTTCTTTAATTAGTTCCATGTAAACTAATGGCACTCAAATTCTTATTTTCATATTTTATCTAGAGAACGAGAGGCCTGGTGCATGAATTCATGCATGTGTGAGGTCCAGCTGGCTCGGGGGGAGGGACTGGGACAGCAGGGGCAGAGGGACCAAGAGAGTTAGAAGTGGGTGCTGATCGGGCCCCAATCAGGCTGGTTGGCTGTTGCAGTGTACATCATAGGGACTAGTCATAGTGGTTGTTCCGTCATTCCAGTCACTTGGCTATATATGTGTAGATAATCCATGGCAACAGAAGCTAAAATACATATTTATAGATATTCACATTGAAGTCAAGGATATATTTCTAAAATAGATATCTCCAGTCATTCCCTAACCAAATAATTTTTTTAATTCTCTCTCACCTAGCCTAAAATCTACCATATTAAGGACGTCTATAAGACTCGAATAAGAGGCTTGTGTAGCCTGCACCCATCCAAGGAAGAGCAGCCTCGTGATCAGCACACCCTAAGTCTGAGAAACAGCAGCTGTGTGTGAAGCCTCCCCCCACCAGCCAGAGGAGCCACCACAACTGTGAACAGCACACACCAGAGGAGCTGCTGCCAACTGAGGAGCAGCTGCTACCACAACTGCCAGAGGAGCAACCTCAGTCTGAGGAGCCACTGCCACCCAAGGAGCAGCCACTGAATGACTCAACATCTAGATATGTCCGTGAGATCAAACATGGGTAGACAAAGAAACCCCCAAAGGAAAGAGAAGGAGGACTCTCCAGAAAAGCAGCTAAGTGAAAAAGGCATTCAGCATGACAGAAAAAGAATTCAGATTAAGGGTCCTAGAATGCATAAACCAGATGGAGAAAAAACTCAACAACTTATGCAAGAAGCAAGAGGAAATGGATGAAAGAATAAACAAATTATGTAAGAACTAAGAAGAAATGAAGACTGATATAGCTGCAATAAAAAACACCATTGAAAGTTTCAACAGTAGACTAGGAGAAGCGGAGGACCGAACTAGCGAATTAGAAGACAGGGAAGCAAAACACACCCAAATTGAACTGAAATTGGAGAAAAAAATTAAAAGACAAGAGGAGAGACTAAGGGAGCTATGGGACAACATGAAACAATACAACATATGAACAATAGGGGTGCCAAAACAATAGAAAGAGGCACAAGGGTTAGAAAACCTATTTGAAGAAATAATATAAAACTTCGCTGAGGTGGGGAAGAAAAAAATCACACAAGCACAGAGAGTTCCAAACAAGGTGAATCGGAGAAGATTCACACCAAATCACATCATAATTACCATGGCAAATGCTCAGGACAAAGAGAGAATCTTAATGGCCACAAGAGAGAGACAGAAAGTTATATTCAAGGGATCTCCCATAAGATTTTCAAATGATTTCTCATCAGAAACACATCAGGCCAGAAAAGAATGAACAGAAATTTACAAAGTGATGCAAAGCAAAGGACTGAATCCAAGAATACTCTATCCAGTAAGCCTATCAATCAAAATTGAAGGAGAAATAAGAAGCTTCATACACAAAAATAGGCTAAGGGAGTTTATAACCACCAGGCCAGCAATGCAAGAAATGCTAAAGGGACCAGTGTAAAATGAAGAAATAAAAAGCTCAGAAAGAAAACAGACCCCCCCAAAAAGAAATGGCTACAAACAAGTACCTTTCAAGAATAACTTTAAAGGTAAACGGACTAAATGCTCCAATCAAAAGACATCGAGTTGCTGAATGGATAAAAAAACATCATCCATACGGTTGCTGTCTACAAGAAACCCATCTCAGAAGAAGGGACTCACACAGACTGAAAGTGAAGGGATGGAAAAATATCTTTCAGGCATATGGAAATGAAAAGAAACACACACACACACAAAAAAAAACAAAACAAAACAAAAACAAACAAACAACAACAAAAAAACTATGGGTAGCAATACTTATATGGGAAAAAATAGACCTCAAAGTGAAGGCCATAACAAGAGATAAGGAAGGCCACTTCATAATACTAAAGGGATCAATACAACAAGAGGAAATAACCCTGATAAACATATATGCACCCAATACAGGAGCACCCAAGTACATAAAAAAACTCCTAGAAGACATCAAAGGGGAGATTGACAACAATACAATCATAGTAGGGGACTTTAATACACCACTGTCATCACTGGATAAATCCTCTAGACAAACAATCAGCTAAGAAACAGCAATCCAAGATGACTAACTAGATCAGATGGACTTCATTGACATCTTTAGAACACTTCACCCCAAAGCCACGGAATATACATTCTTCTCAAGGGCTCATGGGACATATTCAAAAATAGACCACATATAGGGTCACAAACAAAATCTCCCCAATTTCAAGAAGATTGAAATCATACCAAGCCTCTTAAAACAGGATGGCATAATATTAGAAAAAACTACCAAATACTCAAACATTTGGAGGCTGAATAGCATGTTATAACATATTGATTGGGTTACCAATGAGATCAAAGAAGAAATAAAAACATCCTAGAAACTAATGACAAAGAAAACACAACAATCCATAACCTATGGGACGCAATGAAAGCAGTCCTGAGAGGGAAGTTTATAACACTACAGGCCTATTTCAAAAAACAAGAAAAAATGATAGTAAATCATCTAACTCTACAACTCAAATAATTAGAAAGAGAGCAACAAGAAAAGCCCAGAGAGAGCACAAGGAAGGAGATAATAAAGATTAGAGCAGAAATAAATGACATAGAGAGCAAAAAAACAATACAGAAAATCAATGAAACCAAGAGCTGGTTCTTTGAAAGGATAAACAAGATTGATACACCTCCTGCCAGGCTCACCCGGAAGCAAAGAGAGAGGACCCAAATAAACAAAAGCAGAAATGATAGAGGCAAAATAACAAGAGACCCCACAGAAATACAAATGATTGTTAAAAAATACTATACTATCCTCCTCAGATTATTCCAAAAAAATTCAAGAGGAAGGAACACTTCCAAGCTCATTCTATGAAGCCAGCATCACGCTAATACCAAAACCAGATAAAGACAACACAATGAAAGATAATCATAAGCCAATATCCCTCATGAACATTGATGCCACAATACTCAACAAAATTCTAGCAAATTGAATCCAGCAATACATCAGAATGACCGTACACCATGACCAAGTAGGATTTATCCTGACGATTTAAGGGTGGTACAATATTTGCAAATCAATAAATGTGATACATCACATAAAGAAATTAAGAGATAAAAATCATATAGTCATATCAATTAACTCAGAAAAAGCATTTGACAAAATCCTACACGCTTTCTTGATAAAAGCTCTAAGCAAGTTAGGAATAAAAGTATCATAACTCAAGATAATAAAAGCCATATATGAGAAACCCACAGCTAACATCATACTCAATGGTCAAAAACTAAAACCATTTCCTCTAAGAACAGGCACAAGACAGGGATGCCCACTCTCACCACTCCTGTTCGACATAGTACTGTGAGTACTAGCCATTGCAATCAGACAAGAAGAAGATATAAAAGACATCCATATTGGAAAAGAAGAAGTAAAAGTGTCCTTATTTGCAGATGACGTGATACTGTACATGAAAAACCCTAAAGACTCCATCAATAAAATTATTAGACGTAATAAATGAATTCGGTAATGTAGCAGGATACAAAATTAATGCCAAGAAATCTTTGGCATTCCTTTACACCAATAGTGAACTTACAGAAAGAGAAACTAAAAAAGCAATACCATTTACCATCATGCCAAAAATATTAAAATACCTAGGAATAAACTTAACTAAGGAAGTAAAAGGTCCATATGCTAAAAACTACAGAACACTGAAAAAAGTGAAAGAGGAAGACATAAAGAGATGGAAGAACATATCGTGTTCATGGATTTGTAGAATCAACATCATTAAAATGTCCATACTACTCAAAGCAATCTGTAGATTCAATGCAATCCCCATTAAATACCAATGGCATATTTCACATATCTAGAACGAATGTTCCAAAAATTCATCTGGAATAAAAAAACCTTGAATAGCTACAGCAATCCTGAGAAAGAACAAAGTAGGTGGGATCTCAATACCAGATATCAACCTGTATTACAAAGCCACTGTTCTTAAAATATCTTCGTACTGGCACAAGAACAGACATATAGATCAATGGAATAGGATAGAAAACCCAGAAATCGACCCAAATCAATATGCCCAATATTTGAAAAAGGAGGCAAGAGCATAAAATGGAGTCAAGACAGTCTCTTCAATAAATGGTGTTGGGATAATTGGATTGATACATGCAAAAAGATGAAATTAGACCACCAACTTACACCATACACAGAAAAAGAACTCAAGAGAAACCAAGATGGTGGCATAGGTAAACACCAGCAATTGATGCCTTGCACAACCACTTCAAAAATACAACTAAAAGACAAAACGGACATCATCCAGAACCACAGGAAGGCTGGCTGAGTGGAAATTCTACAACTAGATGGAAAGAGAAAAGCACACTGAGACTCAGAGGAGGTGCAGAAGTAAAGTGCAGAGGTACAGAGGCACCCACTGAAAGGGCTGGCAACTGAGGACGCAGCACTGGTGGAAAGGGCTCGCAGCTGAGGATGCAGCACATGTGGAAACGGCGCAGCTGAGGACGCAGTTGTCTTTTTCAATTGGGAGGGAGTCTCAAGTTCCCGACTGCTCTGAACTCCAGTTCCAGGTGAGTCTTTGGGGACCCAGACTCATAGGGGGAGATACTGAACTGCCTGGCATCAGGCAGAATTCGAGGGCGACTTTTTTTCAGAGGAGCTTTCAGTGATTACCACGAAACACTGAGACCTAGGGCCTCTTGGGGTACGACTGGGGACCAGCCATAGCTGCTTGCTCTTCCCTGTTGATCCCTTGAGACCCTGCCCCACCCAAGCTGTGCTCAGAGGCTTTTGCATATGAAAGGCCTAGCCCTTTGCAATTTAAAAATTACCTAACAAATTGCAGCTGGGTCAGAGAGACCCAGAACTTCCAAAAGGCCCAAGGCCCCACTGCAGCTTGCATTGATTCACAGCTGGGCCTCATTTGAACACATCCAAACCCCAAACAAAGAAGAGGAATCTCTCCATAGCTCCTTCTGTGTAGCCTCAGGCAGAGGCTAAATTCTCACCTCCTTAGAGATCCAAGAGCCAGTGTACCCAGTGGTCAGAGTGGAACCATCCAGATTACAACTCCTCAGATCCATAAGGGACACACTCAGGGGGCAGACTCAGTTGCCAGAAGCCGGTCCATCCTTGCTGCTTGACACAGTCGCTGCAGGAAAGAAACATCTGCACAGCATATGTTTCAAGGGACCTGGCGTATATAGCATACTGTTCTTAATATTTTTGCTCCCTTTAGCGCTATGTGTTTTTCCCAAGGTCACCTCTCCGAGAAAGGTTGTTTCCCCAGCTAGGGATTTTTCCCTGAAGTTAGGGAGGGGATAAGACCCCTTAACTACGTGCCAAGTGGGTAGTTAATCACTTTAACTACAAATAATCACACTTAAGCCACATAATCTTTACTCCCTGGAATGGAGATAAGAAACGCCCTAACCTTTGCAATAGAAATTGACAGGATTAAAATCAACTGGTATAAATACAGAGGTAACAAGACAATAAACACCAGAACTTGGCTGGAGATCCTAACCAGAACTTGGCTAGAGATTCTGGCTAGGCTCCTGATCAACTGAATGCTGTCTCCATGTCATTCCTTCTTTGCTGACTCTTTTCACACTTTCGGGGACCCCTGGACCTGCTGGGGTTGTACCCCAGCACTCAGTGAGCACCAAAGCCCCACTGAAGCAAGTCTTGCACCATAAGGGTGTCTCCGACACAGAAGTTCTCCTACTGCAGACACAGCTGATTCTCACAACCAATTGGTCTGGAGATCAATTCCTCCCAGTGATACCTACAACAATCAAGGCTTAACTACAAAACTGTGCACAAAGCCCACAAAGGGGTGCACCACGAGTGTCCACCTCAGGTAATTGGGGAAGCTCAGCCACTGGGCCCTGTTGGACACCTAGCACAGAAAGCCACTCTATCAACACAGGGAAGCATAAAAAATGTGGAGACAAAGAAACAGGTCATAAACAACAGAAATGGAGAAAAGCAAACTACTGGATATAGAGTTCAAAACCAAACTTTTAAGGTTTTTCAAGAATTTTCTAGAAACTGCCAATAAATTTAGTGAGACCCTCAAGAAATCTAGTGAGTCCCTCAAGGTTATGAAAATGGACCAACTAGAAATTAAACATACACTGACTGAAATAAAGGATATTATACTGAGTTCCAACAGCAGACTAGAGGATCCCAAGAATCAAGACAAAGATTTGAAATACAAAGAAGCAAAAAACAACCAACTGGAAAAACAAAAAGAAAAAAGAATCCAAAAATACAAAGATAGCGTAAGGAGCCTCTGGGACAGCTTCAAACGTACCAACATCCAAATTATGGGGGTGCCAGAAGAAGAGAGAGAGCAAGATTTTGGAAACCTATTCGAAAAATGACAGAAAACTTCCCCTACCTGGTGAAAGAAATAGACTTACAAGTCCAGGAAGCGCAGAGAACCCCAAACAAAAGGAATCCAAAGAGGACCACACCAAGACACATCATAATTAAAATGCCAAGAGCAAAAGACAAAGAGAGAATCTTAAAAGCAGCAAGAGAAAAACAGTCAGTTACTTACAAGGGAGTACCCACAAGATTGTCAGCTGATTTCTCAACAGAAACTATGCAGGTGAGAAGGGAGTGGCAAGAAATATTCAAAATGATGAATAGCAAGAACGTACAATCAAGATTACTTTACCCAGCAAAGCTATCATTCAGAATTGAAGGTCAGATAATGAGCTTCACAGATAAGAAAAAGCTAAAGGAGTTCATTACCAACAAACCAGTATTATCTGAGAGGCTGAAAGGTATCCTTTGAGTAGAGGAAGAAGAAGAAAAAGGTAAAGATACAATTATGAACAACAAATACACATCTATCAACAGTGAATCTAAAAATCAAGTGAATTAATAACCTGATGAACAGAATAAACTGGTGAATATAATAGAATCAAGGGCATACAAAGGTAGTGGACTGACTATTCTTGGGGAGAAAGGAGTATGGGAGCTGCGGGAAGAGACTGGACAAATTGTACACCTATGGATGAGGACATTGGGGGTGGAAGGGCAGAGGGTGGGGTGGGAACCAAGTGGAGGGGAGCTATGGGGGGAAAAAAGAGGAACAACTATAATAATCTGAACAATAAAGATTTAATTTAAAAAAAAAGAACTCAAAATTGATAAAGGACTTAAACATAAGATGGGAAACCATAAAAATACTAGGCGAATCCACAGCCAACGAAATTGCAGACATATGCTGAAGTAATTTCTTCATTGATACTGCTCCTAGGGCAATGAAAACTAAAGAGAAAATAAACAAATGGGACTACATCAAAATAAAAAACTTCTGCACAGCAAAGGGAAACCATCAACAAAACAACAAAGAAAGCCCACTGTATGGGAGAACATATTGGCTAATATTATCACTGATAAGGGTTTAATCTCCAGCATTTACAGGGAACTCATATAACTTAACAAAAGGAAGATAAACAATCCAATCAAAAAATGGGCAATGGACCTAAATAGACACTTCTCGAAAGAGGACATACAGAAGGCCAAACGACATATGAAAAAATACTCAAAGTCACTAATTATATGAGAGATGCAAATCAAAACGACAATACAGTATCATTTCACACCTGTCAGAATGGCTATCATCAACAAATCAACAGACAAGTGTTGGAGAGGATGTGGAGAAAAATGAACCCTTTTGCACTGCTGGTGGAAATAAAAACTGGTACAGCCACTGTGGAGGACAGTATGGGGTTTCCTCAAAAAACTAAAAATGGAACTCCCATTTGACCCAGTGATATCACTTCTAGATATATACCAAGAAGCTAGAAACACCAATCAGAAAGGATTTATGCATCCCTATGATCATAGCAGCACAATTCACCATAGCTAAGATTTGGAAACAGCCTAAGTGCCCATCATCAGATGAGTGGATTAAAAAATTGTGGTACATATATACCAATGGAATATTACACTTCAGTAAAAAAGAAGGAGCCCTTACCATTTGCAACAGCATGGATGGAATTGGAGAGCATTATGCTAAGTGAAATAAGCCAATCAGAGAAAGATAAATATCACATGATCTCACTTAGTTGTGGAATATAGTGAACAACATAGGCTGATGAACAGGGTCAGATCCAGAGAGAGAGAAGCAGCGATCAGACTGTCAAACCTCAGAGGGAAAGTAGGGGAGAGTGGGGGTGAGGGGGGAGATCAACCAAAGGACTTGTATGCATGCATGTAAGCCCATCTAATGGATACAGACAACAGGGGGGTGAGGGCATGAGTGTGTGTGTGTGTGTGTGGGGGGGTGTTATGGGGCAATGAAGTTACATATGTAATACCTTAATCAATGAAGAAATTAAAGATTGAAAAAAATTAGAATAAAAAAATATATTGAAAATGTTTAAAAAGTCATATAATCATATCAATTAGGCAGAAATGGCATTTGACAAAATCCAGTACCATTTTGTGATGAAAGCTCTCAGGAAAGTGAAAGTAGAGGGATGATACCTCAACATAATAAAAGCCTTGTGTGACAAACCTGCAGTACATCATACTTAATGGTAAAAACTAAAACCATTCCCCCTAAGAACAGGAGCAAGACAGGGATGCCCACTTTCACCACTTCTGTTTTACATAGTACTGGAAGTGCTCGCCATTTCAATCAGACAAGAAAAAGAAATAAGGGCATCCCAATTGTAAAAGAAGAAGTAAAATTGTCATTATTTGCAGACGACATGATATTGTACATAGAAAACACTAAAGACTCCATCAAAAATAACTACTAGAACTAATGAATTTGGCAGTGTAGTAGTATACAAAATTAACACCCAGAAATCTATTGCTTTTTTATACACCAACAATGAACTCACAGAAAGAGAAACTAATAAAAACAATTCCATTTACCATTGCAACCAACACATTATGATACCTAGGAATTTGACCAATGAGATAAAGCACCTGTGCTCAGAAAATTACAGGACGCTGGAAAAAAAAAAAGAGAGAGAGAGAGAGAGATACAGGGAGACATAAACAAATGGAAGAATACACCATGTTCATAGGTTGGTAGAATCAACATCATTAAAATGTCCATACTACCCAGAGTAATCTATAGATTCAATGCAATCCCCTCTAAAATGCCAACGACATACTTCAAATACCTAGAACAAACTCTCCAAAATTTCATCTGGAATAAAAAAAAAAAGACCCCAAATAGCTGCAGCAATTATGAGAACAAACAATGTTGGAGGGATCACAATACCAAAAATACTACAAAGCACGAGAACAGACATATAGACCAATGAACATAACAGAGAACTCAGAGATTGATCCAAGACATTATGCTCAATTAATATTTGACAAAGGAGGCAAGAGCATACAATGGAGTGAAAAACGTCTCTTCAATAAATGGTGTTGAGAAAATTATACAGATTAGAAGCAAAAAAATGAAACTAGACCACTAACTTAGACTATACACAAAAATAAACTCAAAATGGGTAAAGGACTTAAAAGTACAACCAGAAACCATAAAAATACTAGAGGACTCTAAAGGCAACAAAATCTCAGACATAACTCATAGCAATATGTTTACTGATAAAACTCCTAGGACAAGGAAAACTAAGGAGAAAATAAACAAATGAGACTACATCAAAATGAAAAGTTTCTGCACAGCAAAAGAAACCATCAACAAAACAACGAGAAAGACCACTGCATGGGAGAACCTACGTATTTGCCAATGTTACCTCTGATAAGGGTTTAATCTCCAACATTTACAGGGAATTTATACAATTTATCAAAGGAAAGATAAATAATCCAATTTAAAAAATGGGCAAAGAGCCGAAACTGGTTTGGCTCAGTGGATGGAGCGTTGGCCTGCGGACTGAAAGGTCCCAGGTTCGATTCCGGTCAAGGGCATGTACCTGGGTTGCGGGCACGTCCCCAGTGGGGGATGTGCAGGAGGCAGCTGGTCGATGTTTCTCTCTCATCGATATTTCTAACTCTCTATCTCTCTCCCTTCCTCTCTGTGGAAAATCAATAAAATATATTAAAAAAAAATGGGCAAAGGACCAAAATAGACACTTTTCAAAAGAAGACGTACAGAAGGCCAAGAGACATATGAAAACATGCTCAAAGTTACTAATCATCTGAGAGATACAAATCAAAACAATACTGAGGTACAACCTCACACAAGTCAGAATGGCTATCATCAACAAATCAATAAGTGACAAGTGCTGGAGAGGATACGGAGAAAAAGGAACCCACTTGCACTGCTGCTGGGAATGCAGATTGATGCAACCAGTCGAAACCAGTATGGCATTTTCTCAAAAAATTAAAAATGGAACTCCCATTTGACCCAGTAATCCCACTTCTAGGAACATATCCCAATAAATCTGAAACACCAATTAGAAAGGATATATACACCCCTGTGTTCATAGCCACACAATTTACAATAGCTAAGTTTTGGAAACAGACTAAGTGCCCAGATGAGTGTATTAGAAAACTGTAGTACATCTACACAATGGAATACTACACTGCTGTAAAAAAAAAAAAAAAAAAAGGAATTCTTACCATTTGCAACAGCATGAATGGAACTAGAGAGCATTATGCTAAATGAAATAAGCCAGTCAGAGAAAGATAAATATCACATGACCTCACTCATGTGTGGAATATAATGAACAACATATACTAATGAACAAAAATAGAGCCAGAGTCATAGAAGCATCGAACAGACTGTCCAACCTATAAGGGAATGCAGAAGGTGAGGAGGTAAGAGATCAACCAAAGGACTTGTATACATGTATATGAACATAACCAATGGACACAGACGGGGTGGCGTTGAGGGCAGCTAAGGAGAGGTCAATGGGGGAAAAGGGAGACTTATGTAATAGTTTAAACAATAAAGAATTTAAATGAAAAAAAGAAGAGTTATTGCTGGACATGGACTGGCCCAGAGCAGGTTTGCATCAGACCAGCCATGCAGGAAAGATTTCACAAAATAAGTTCAGGTGATTTTGAGATTACATTTATTAAAGCTGTAAATATTGAAATGAAGGAAGGACTCTGGGTAAAAGAAGCAACAGGAGAGAGCCCAGGCAATTCTTTTCTTAGCTCTCTAGAAATGTTATAGGAAAGAAGTGAGCCAAGGCGGGGCTGCTTTTATCCCACTGAGAAGTCAGAAAAGAAGGGGCCTTGGAGACACGATCAGTGGCTAAGCCAAGGATGAGCTGCCACTGCCCACTGATCTCTCCATTGCAGGTCTCATGAGGACACTTAGAGTTTAGGAGGAAGGAAAAAGTTTTTGGCAGACAACAGCATGGGCTTTTTCTAGTCTAGAGCGAACCCACACATATCATTGGATTGATTGTTTAATTTTCCTTTGGGGGTGAGAATCTTAGGGGGGATTTCATCAAAATATTCATTAGCTTTTCAGGTGCTTTACAAATATGCTAGTGCATTAAAATGACCCTATATGGATTATTCTTTCGTCTGCTTTACTATTTTACTTTTATCTTGGGTCTACCTGGATCTAATTGGGATTTTGTTATTGTCCCCATGACTTTATTTGTCCTTAAGTTTAGATAGAACAAAGTCATTAATTGACTTTCTATTCTCTATTTTCCTGACCAGAGTGATTTAAGCTATGTATTACCTATTTTTAGGAGAGGTATAAACCACTGGTTCTCAAGTGTCCTTGGTTGGGGAAAATATGGTCTTAGGATTTACTAGCTGGCTTTAAGTTGTTCAAAGTGTTTGGCCCATTTAATCTTCTTATCTCAGTTTTTCTATTCCACCTGCCTGGGGATTTTCCTGCCTCTGTATGAGCAAATATGCGCTGACAAACTGGGTAACTTAGGTAAAATGGACAAATTCCTATAATCAGAAAAATTACCAAGATTATACCACAAAGAAATAGAAGATCTGAATAGACCTATAAATAGTAAGACTTTTCAATCAGTAATAAGAATATATCTCCCAATAAATCAAAGCTCTGAATCTGATGGCTTCACCAGAGAATTCTACAAAGTCTAACACCAATTTCAAAAACTAACACCAGTCCTTCTTAAATGTTTTTAAAACTTGATTAGGAAAATCACTTCCTAACACTTCCTAATTCATTCTATGAATCTTACATCACCCTGACACCAAAGGCAGACAAAACCACAACAAGTAAAATCACAGACCAATAGCCAATATTTACAATGATACAAAATTCTTAACAAAATTCTAGCAAACTGAATTCAGCAACATATTTTAATGTTTTTCACCATGATCAAGTGGGATTGATTCCTTGAATGAAAATAAGGTTCAATGTAAGAAAATCTACCAATGTAGTCTACCACATTGACATAATAAAGAGGAAATATAATCATTAAAAGGACATGATACAAGGAAAGGATTTTTAAAAAGTCAACACTGATGACATAAGAATTATAAAAGTAGGAATAGAAGATAACTATTTCAACATCATAAAGGCTACGTATGACAAACCTTTATGTAATATCATACTCCATGGTGAAAGTTGAAGTGTAAGACAAGGATTCCCTCTCTCACCACTTATATTCAACATAGTATTTGAGCAATTAGGCAGTAAAGGGAAATAAAAGGCATCCAAATTGGAAAGTATGAAGGAAAGTAATCTCTCTTCATATATTATGCAAATAGACCAAATGGCGAAGGACTGGCAGAATGACTGGTTGCTATGACATGCATTGACCACCAGGGTGCAGATACTCAATACAGGAGCTGCCACCAGCCCATAGGCCTCAGGCCAGCCAAGGTGGGTGCCATCAGGCCCCGCGACCCCCGATTGCCCTGCTGGTCGCTCCATTGATAGGCCTGATCACCAGTCAGGCATGGATTTCATGCACCAGGCCTCTAGTAAAAATATAAATGACAACAAAAAAGTACCTATCAATAATAACCTTAAATGTAAGTGCTCCAAACAAAAGACATAGGGTAGATTAATGGATAAGAAAACATGACCCATATATATGCTCTCTATAAGGACCCACCTCAGAACAAGGACTCACACAGGATGAAAGTGAAGAGATAGAAAAAATATTTTCCAAACAAATCAAATTGGGGGGAAAAAAGATGGGGAGCAATATCCATGTCTGACAAAATAGACTTCAAAATAAAGGCCATAAAAAGAGACAATGAAGGCCACTTCCTAATACTAAAAGGAATGATTCAACAAGAGGATATAACCCTGGAAAACATATAAGCACCCATTATAGGAGCAGCCAATTTATGAAAAAAAAAAGAAAAGAAAACTTGTGAAGGATTTAAAAGGAGAGTGTCAACAGCAATACAATCATAGTAGGGGACTTTAATTCTCCACTGACAACACTAGATAGATCTTCTAGACCAGTGGTTCTCAACCTTTGGGTCACGACCACTTTGGGGGTCAAATGACCCTTTTACAGGGGTCGCCTAAGACCATCAGAAAACACATAACATAATTACATATTGTTTTTGTGATTAATCACTATGCTTTAATTATGTTCAATTTGTAACAATGAAAATACATCCTGCATATCAGATATTTACATTAAGATTCATAACAGTAGCAAAATTACAGTTATGAAGTAGCAAAGAAAATAATTTTATGGGGAGAAGAAAATGGCAGAGGTATAGACGGACATGTCCTGTGTCTTGTCCCGGAGCAGATAAGGGTGAGCAGCTGAAACGGGTAACATACAGCCCTAATAAGCAGAAGATATTCAGCTGAGAGACAGTTTGCGGCTGGGAAAGGCGGAGGACTCCCGGAGAAAGGGGAAAGTTGGAGACTGCGGCTGAAATCTCTCCCGGAGCACTGGCTCAGCTGCTGGAGACCATGCCATCTTGAGTGGCTGTTATTGGAAGCATATCCATCAAAAGACCAGGCATCCACAGCATCCAGATATCGGCTACTAACCCAGAAACAACGGATCCCAAGCATCGAGACTACATGAACTTAGAGGATCCCTGCTTCTCTCTATGGAAAGGTCAAATTTCCCCTAAAGGTGTGGTTTGCAATTCAGGTTGGAGAGAGGAACATGCATACACGCAGGGGAAATCTGAGCCCCACAAAGTCCACGGCCGTTGGGGCCAGCGTGATCTGTGAGTGTGGGAGGGCTCCCGCAGGGCTGCTGGCAGAAGGGAAAGCCAAAAATAAGTCCATAGCTGGACTGGATGCAAAAAAGCAGCCTTGGATTTTGCCAGTGTGCCGGCTACTTTGCACTGGGGAAGAGAGGGTGCACGGAAGGGACTGCGCACAGAGCTGAAAGGTGGGGGGTTGTGAATTCGCGCAACTTCTCAGGCTCTTGTTCTCTCTCTTCCCCTTAAATCTTTGCGTTTGATTATTAAACCCAGTACATGGGATTGCCCAGTCAGGGTCACTCACACAGACTGCAGGGGAAAGTTGTTTTTGTGGAACCTGGGAAACAGAGTGGGAGTAACAATTAAAGAACAGGATCTAGGACAGTCGACGCTCCCAAACCAGTTTTAAGTGTGATCGGGAAAATAAACCCTAACTGCTGGACAGAGAGGACTTATAGCCTCGGAGGTCTATCCAGAAACACTGCCACCCAGGTGCTGATCCAGAACTGACTCTTCTGTAAATACAAATAAAGGCAATCTGGGAAACAAATACAGCCTGCCTTAAAATCAGGACTGTGGTTTACAACACAGAGGAACAGTGTATCGCAGGGAAATTCAGCACCCTCCTGAAAACCTGGCAGGACTAAAGCATGCCAGAAAGAAGAGTAGAGGACCTGAAGCACCTTCACTACTGTACATTTTTATTTTTAATTCTTTTTTCACCTTTTAATTAAGAAACTATTTTTTTTCTTTTTTCATCACCTGATTTTACCTCTTTAATTACTACATTTTTATTTTAAACCAGTATTATTACTACTACCACTTTACCATTTTTTAAAGTGTCATTTTATTTTCTCTTTATTTTATTTTCATCGTTCTTTTAGCATCATTTTTCTCTACCTCAACTTTACCGTTATGCCAAAACTCTTTTCCTCACTTTTCCCCTTTGTTGTCCTGTTACTCTTACCCTATTCCTGCTTTAGATTTTCCCTATTCATTTTTTACCCCCTGTCTAAATTTCACCCTACTTATATATCTAATTTCCAATCCCCTGCTCTAAATCCATATATACCTCTCTCTTATCTTTCTTCACTATCCAAATTTTTTTCTTCTCTCTGTTGTTTAGTTTTGTTTGCTTGATTGTTGAGTATATTGGGGTTTTTTATGCTTGTTTGTGAGATTGTTTTGCTTTTGCTTTTTCTTTTCCTGTTGGTATTTTTTTCTCCGGTTATTTTTTTGCTTATGTTTTTCCTTGCCTCCCTTGATATTAGTGGTTGTTTTTAGTTTGCATTCATCTCCAGGGATCTGTTGCTGGAATTGGTTGGGATGAGTGGTGGTTCTATTGGAGTTTTATCTCTATATAAATAGTCTCTTCCCCTCTTCTATTTCATTCTCTGTCTTTTCTCTCTTACTTTTTTTTCTCCCTTTTCCCAATTCCATTTTTGCACTCCTTTTTTTCCCTTTTCTCTTTTATCTTTTCCTCTTCTTTCTTCCTTATCCCTTAATTCTCTTTGCTCAGTGACCACCTTTATTAGGGGTTATTAATATTGTAAATACATTTGTGTTCAGTTCCTTGTATGTTGTGCCTTGTTGTGTTGTATTTTGTGTCTTTAATTCAACACAACAGAGAGAGAACTACATAACCAAACATCTGGAGAAGAGGGATCATGGTGAAACAAAGAAGCAGCCCACATATGAAAGAAAAACAGGCATCACCAGAAAAGGAAGTAAACGAAATGGAGGCAATGGAGGCAAGCAACCTGTCAGAGAAAGAATTCAGAGAAATGGCCATACGGTGGATGAAAGAATGGAAGACAAATTCAACAATATGTGTAATAATAAAGAGGAAATGAATGAAAACCAAGAAGAATTGAAAAATGACATCACTGCTATAAGGAACTCAATAGAAAGCATCAAAAGTAGACTAGAAGAAGCAGAGTACCGCATCAGTGAGCTAGAAGAAAAGGTAGAAAAAAATACCCAAGCAGAGTAGCTTCTAGAAAAAAAAATAAAAAAAAGGAAGAGAGCCTAAGAGAACCCTGGGAACACACAAAACGAAAGAACATCCGAATAGTAAGGGTGCCAGAGGGAGGGGAAACTGAGCAAGGAGTAGAAAACCTGTTTGAAAAAATAATGACAGAAAACTTCCCTGACATAGGGAAGAAAAAACTCACAAATCCAAGAAGCTCACAGAGTCTGAAACAAAATGAACCCCAAAAGACCGACTCCTAGGCACATTATAATTAAATTGGCAAACACCAATGACAAAGCAAGAATCTTAAAAGCAGCCAGAGACAGAAAGTTAACTACAAAGGACCCTCCATCAGACTAGTGACTGATTTCTCACCAGAAACACATCAGGCAAGAAGGGAATGGAATGAAATATACAAAGTCATGCAAAGGAAGGGTCTGAATCCAAGAATACTGTACCCAGCAAGGCTATCAATAAAAATTGAGAGTCAAATCAGGAGCTTCACAGACATAAAAGGTCTACGGGAGCTTATCACCACCAAACCAGCAATGCAAGAAATGCTAAAGGGTCTGCTGTAAAAAGAAAAAATAGGAAACAAAGAAGGAACACAGGTGTAAAGAACAAAAGGTGACAAACAAGTGTCTATCAATAATAACTTTAAATGTAAATGGATTAAATGCCCCGATCAAAAGACATAGGGTAACTGAGTGGATAAGAAAACATGACCCATATATCTGCTGTCTACAGGAAACCCACCTCAGAAAAAAAAGATGAACACAGACTGAGGGTAAAGGGATGGAAAAGTTTTCTCAGGTGAATGGAAATGAAAATAAAACCAAAAGCTGGGGTAGCAATACTTATATCTGACAAATTAGATCTCAAAGTGAAGGACATAAAAAGAGATAAGGAAGGCCACTTCATAATACTAAAGGGAGCAATCCAACAAGAAGAAATAGCTCTGGTAAACACATACACACCCAATATAGGAGCACCCAAAAATGTAAGAAAACTTCTGGAGGAGATCAAGGGAGAGATTGATCATAGTAGGGGACTTTAACACCCCACTATCACCATTTGACAAATCCTCTAAACATAAAATCAGCAAAGAAATATCAATCCTAAATGACTCACTAGATCAGATGGAATTAATTGACATCTTCAAAACATTTCACCCAAAGCCACAGAATATACATTCTTCTCAAGTGCTCATTAGTCATTTGCAAAGATAGACCATATATTGGGTAACAGGCAAAGTCTCCTCAAATTCAAGAAGATTGAAATAATATCAAGCATCTTCTCAGACCACACTGGCATAAAACTAGAAATCAACTACAACAAAAACAATCCAAAAAAAATCAACACATGGAGAATAAATAGCACCCTATTAAACAAGGACTGGGTTACCTGTGAGATCAAAGAAGAAATAGAAAACATCATGGCAACAAATGACAATGAAAACACAACAATCCAAAATGTATGGGACACAGCGAAAGCAGTCTTCAGAGGGAAGTTCGTAGCTCTACAAGCCTACTGCAAGAAACAAGAAACAATGAGAATAAATTACTTAACCCCACAACTAAAAGATTTAGAAAGAGAGCAAGAAGAATATCCCAGTGTAAGCAGAAGGAAGAAAATAATAAAGATCAGAGCGGAGATAAAAGACAAAAAAAACCAAAAAAAAAACAATACAAAAGATCAACAAAACCAAGAGCTGGTTCTTTGAAAGAATAAACAAGATTGATACACCTCTATCCAGGCTACCAAGAAACAAAGAGAGAGAACCCAAATAAACAAAATCATAACTGAAAGAGGAGAAATAACTACAGACCTCACAGAAATACAAAGGATTG